>NC_068448.1:1142497-1272497 GCF_023373465.1 Oncorhynchus keta | reverse complement strand
CATCACTAATAGGCAGAACTGCTCGTATACAAACTCCACATCACTAATAGGCAGAACTGCTCGTATACAAACTCCACATCACTAATAGGCAGAACTGCTCGTATACAAACTCCACATCACTAATAGGCAGAACTGCTCGTATACAAACTCCACATCACTAATAGGCAGAACTGCTCGTATACAAACTCCACATCACTAATAGGCAGAAGTCGCGGGACTGCACAAAAGAGCGGTATGTGTGACAGATGAAGGACTGAAAGTCAATAGGATACAAAAGGAAAGTACCGTTAAGACTGTCACTTGCTCATTCTACCGGTAGGTTGCAGTGCTTGCTCATTCCACCGGTAGGTTGCAGTGCTTGCTCACTCTACCGGTAGGTTGCAGTGCTTGCTCACTCTACCGGTAGGTTGCAGTGCTTGCTCACTCTACCGGTAGGTTGCAGTGCTTGCTCACTCTACCGGTAGGTTGCAGTGCTTGCTCACTCTACCGGTAGGTTGCAGTGCTTGCTCACTCTACCGGTAGGTTGCAGTGCTTGCTCACTCTACCGGTAGGTTGCAGTGCTTGCTCACTCTACCGGTAGGTTGCAGTGCTTGCTCACTCTACCGGTAGGTTGCAGTGCTTGCTCACTCTACCGGTAGGTTGCAGTGCTTGCTCACTCTACCGGTAGGTTGCAGTGCTTGCTCACTCTACCGGTAGGTTGCAGTGCTTGCTCACTCTACCGGTAGGTTGCAGTGCTTGCTCACTCTACCGGTAGGTTGCAGTGCTTGCTCACTCTACCGGTAGGTTGCAGTGCTTGCTCACTCTACCGGTAGGTTGCAGTGCTTGCTCACTCTACCGGTAGGTTGCAGTGCTTGCTCACTCTACCGGTAGGTTGCAGTGCTTGCTCACTCTACCGGTAGGTTGCAGTGCTTGCTCACTCTACCGGTAGGTTGCAGTGCTTGCTCACTCTACCGGTAGGTTGCAGTGCTTGCTCACTCTACCGGTAGGTTGCAGTGCTTGCTCACTCTACCGGTAGGTTGCAGTGCTTGCTCATTCTACCGGTAGGTTGCAGTGCTTGCTCATTCTACCCGTAGGTTGCAGTGCTTGCTCATTCTACCCGTAGGTTGCAGTGCTTGCTCACTAGTATGGGTGCAGAGATGTGCATGCTTGTGAAAGACCACATCACTGGGTCGAAATGAGTTGATACGGTACTTGATTTTCTGTTATGGTCGAATGTTTTTCTACATTCTATTGCAAACAATAGCCGGCTATGATAGATTTAGCTCACAAGTCAAGTGAATATGGAAGTACTTAGCCATATTTTAGGGTTACGGGGGTGAGCATCCTTAGTGGTCCTTCTGTAGCTCAGTTGGTAGAGCATGGCGCTTGTAACGCCAGGGTAGTGGGTTCGATCCCCGGGACCACCCATACGTAGAATGTATGCACACATGACTGTAAGTCGCTTTGGATAAAAGCGTCTGCTAAATGGCATATATTATTATTATTAGTATAATAGAGGCAAATTAATGTTAGGGGGGAGGCAAATGACACAAAGGCCCAAGTGGGCCACTTCTTCTCGGGTGCAGAGGAGGAGGAGGAGAGGGGAGGGTGGGGGGAGGAGAGGAGGGAGGAGGAGGAGGGGAGGAGGGGAGATGAGAGGGGGAGAGGAGGAGGAGGGGAGAGAGGAAGAGGAGGGGGGGGAGAAGAGGAGGGGAGGGGGGAAGAGGAGGGGAGGGGGAAGAGGAGGGGAGGGGGAGAGGAGGGGAGGGGGAAGAGGGGGGGGAGGGGGGAAAGAGGGGAGGGGGGGGGGGGGAGGGGGAGAGGGGGGGAGGGGGGAGGGGGGGGAGGGGGGGAGGGGGAGGGGGAGGGGGGGAGAGGAGGGGGGGGGGGAGGAGGAGAGGCCGTGGCAAAGGGTTCGGATCTCTGTCGCAGTAGAAATTCAAATCGACCCCTTTTATGTTAGTTTAAACTAATCACCCCCAACAACCAAAAAAAATATATATTCTACAAGCGTTAAAACACATTCATTACACACACGACTTGTGAATGTTCCTGTAACGTTTACCACACGAGTTCATCAATAACGTTATATTAACGACATGGGTATAGCTAACTAGCTAACTAGCTGCTCCTGGCTCCATGTTCTAACAAAGCCGACGATTGTAACACAAGCTAACCAATTTTAATCTTGCTATCTAGTGAACTGAATCCGTCAATTCCGAGCTGGCAATGGACTCCAGTTAGCATCGTGCTAGCTAACCAAGCGTAGATTACCGTTGGCTAGCCAGTGGTTTGCTAACGACGTTAGCTATACTAAAGTTGGTACTTACCGTTAACCTGTTTAATGTATGTAGCGAGCAGGCTATCAAAGAAAGGACTGTCGCCATGGCTAAAAATGTAGTACATTTGTAGTGTTTTTTTGTTGTTGTTGGTCTAAGTAACTAACGTTAATTGACCGGTTAACGTTGATATACATTGGACTTGTGTCGTTAGCAAGTAGCTACATCTAGCTAACTAAATTAGCACCACTGTTAGCTAAGCATTAGCGACATAGTATGAATAACTCACCACATCCGATATTATTCAGGCCTGATCCGTAGTATCAAAAACAAACAAAACCTTGTCTAGGTAAAAAAAAAAAAAAAACAAACGTAACAATTAATCTCAACGATTAAAAAAAAAAAAAAAAAAAATCAATGTCTTGTCAAAGTTGTGGGATCTGAGTGAGTTTTTCACACTGCTGGACGGTTGGTTGCCTGGCCGGCTTTTCCCATAGACATCAGGGCTTTTTCCAAAAGCACCGCTTCGTAGTTCTTCCGATGAAAAGCAAAGCAGCAACACGTGCACGGTAGAATGAACGAGCGCTCGTGTCCAAAACGTGGTAGTGCTTGAACAAAATTAAAATTGAAATGTAGGTGTCTTAGCTAGTAAATTTAATTACACGAATTGAAATATATTGATTAGAAACACTGACAAAATCAACTATTTTTTTTAAATATTTTTTTATTCCGCTATGAACATTGAAATTTGTATTTTTTTTGTGAAAATGTATTAGAAAATATTTTACCACCCCCCCGTACTTTTGGCATACATTAGTCTGGCCCAGACGTGTCATGACGCATTGACTGCCTGATGGGACATGTAGGCACAAGAAAGATTGGAATTTAGTTGAGACATCGGGCTTGTTTGAGTGGTAAGGCAGAGGAGGCACATCTGCGACAGCCGAAAGTCGGACACCGATGTGGTTTTCCAACAGCAATGCTCAATGCAACATAAGTGTGTTTTATAATGTCGCAATAAACACCTCTCCTACCAACATATCACCCACTCAAACTGAAAATATCTGTACAATCAATTGGTGATAGAGACTCGTCACATTCATTCGTAAGTTTCCACTGTGTAGACTTACAAAAATTGTTGCTAAATTAAGTTTCTGTTTCGGTCACATTTGCACGGGTCAAACAAAAACACTTTACTGATTGGTTGACAATAGAGCCTCCCACAATGCAGGCGAAGGATGAAGTTGGTGAAATCTTCATGACCTTTGATCACTAAAGTTCACGCAGTGAACATGCAAAGTCAGACAATTTTTACCCTCATAATGTAACACTCTGAAAGGACTTGACAAAAGTGATCTGGTCTTGACCAATGATGGTCACCGTCTTGACAACTGTGATCTGGTCTTGACCAATGATGGTCACCGTCTTGACAACTGTGATCTGGTCTTGACCAATGATGGTCACCGTCTTGACAAAAGTGATCTGGTCTTGACCAATGATGGTCACCGTCTTGACAAAAGCAATTTAGTCTCCCCTGCACCACTGCAAAGTCATAAACCCTACCCATTCCAGCAATTTATCTTCTTAACGGGTAACTCTCAACCCCAATTTCTGCTTTTTCCCAACCCCTTACAAAAGAAAGAAATGCATTCAGGTGAGAAGTTGTGGGTGGGGTTAATTCCTCATAAATATAAACTTTGGGGGTGGATAAATGTAGATGTACCTGATCCCAACACTTTCTCACTAAAGCATACATATATATTTTTGAAATCTTATAAAAAAAATCTTATAATAAATAACATTTATAAAAAGTTATTTAATATATTTTTTACCCCCCAATTTCATGATATCCAATTGGTAGTTAGTCTTGTCTCATCGCTGCAACTCCCATACGGACTCGGGACAGACGAAGGTCGAGGGCAATGTGTCCTCCAAAACACGACCATGCCAAGCCGCACTGCTTCTTGACACACTACTCACTTAACCCAGAAGCCAGCCGCACCAATGTGTTGTAGGAAACACCAACTGGCGTCCGGCCCGCCACAGGAATCACTAGAGCGCGATGGGACAAGGCCAACCCGGCCGGCCAAACCCTACCCTAACCCGGACGACGCTGGGCTAATTGGGCGCTGCCTCATGGGTCTCGCGGCCAGCTGCAACACAGCCCGGGATCGAGCATGGATCTGTAGTGGCGCCTCTAGCGCTGCAATGCAGTGCCGTAGACCACTGCGCCACTCAGGAGGCCCCCACTACTTACCAGAAGTCCACTGGCACACTCTAATAATACACAAATGTACAGAGCAAGCAAATACACAAGTGTCCAACTCCAGTCCACAATTCAGGGTTCCTGCATGACCCCTTGACCCCCCTGAGCATCCCATTGGTTCCTGCATGACCCCCCCTCGAGCATCCTATTGGTTCCTTTATGACCCACCCCCTCGAGCATCCCATTGGTTCCTTTATGACCCACCCCCATTGGTTCCTGCATGAACGTCCCCCCTCAAGCGCGACATCTTCATGCTTGTGACTGTGGGTCAAAAGTGAAATAAAAGTCTTGAATTTTCACCCCGTCTGCTGTCCTCTTTTCTAGCTAGCAGAAGACGCAAGACAGTGTCCTTCGCGCCCGTCTGCCGAACATCTGCCCTCACAGTCTTGAAGAGAACTGTGGGAAAACAGTCCCCTACCTCTAGCTATTCCGGTACACAGCAGGTGTGAGGCGGGGGCGTCACCGTGTGCTAGCTAGCTAGCAGCCCACAGTGTCGCCTCCCTCCTGCTGTGTACCTGAGTGCTCCTTAGGACTAGCTAGCCCACAGTGTCGCCTCCCTCCTGCTGTGTACCTGAGTGCTCATTAGGACTAGCTAGCCCACAGTGTCGCCTCCCTCCTGCTGTGTACCTGAGTGCTCCTTAGGACTAGCTAGCCCACAGTGTCGCCTCCCTCCTGCTGTGTACCTGAGTGCTCATTAGGACTAGCTAGCCCACAGTGTCGCCTCCCTCCTGCTGTGTACCTGAGTGCTCATTAGGACTAGCTAGCCCACAGTGTCGCCTCCCTCCTGCTGTGTACCTGAGTGCTCCTTAGGACTAGCTAGCCCACAGTGTCGCCTCCCTCCTGCTGTGTACCTGAGTGCTCATTAGGACTAACTAGCCCACAGTGTCGCCTCCCTCCTGCTGTGTACCTGAGTGCTCATTAGGACTAGCTAGCCCACAGTGTCGCCTCCCTCCTGCTGTGTACCTGAGTGCTCATTAGGACTAGCTAGCCCACAGTGTCGCCTCCCTCCTGCTGTGTACCTGAGTGCTCATTAGGACTAGCTAGCCCACAGTGTCGCCTCCCTCCTGCTGTGTACCTGAGTGCTCATTAGGACTAACTAGCCCACAGTGTCGCCTCCCTCCTGCTGTGTACCTGAGTGCTCATTAGGACTAGCTAGCCCACAGTGTCGCCTCCCTCCTGCTGTGTACCTGAGTGCTCATTAGGACTAGCTAGCCCACAGTGTCGCCTCCCTCCTGCTGTGTACCTGAGTGCTCCTTAGGACTAACTAGCCCACAGTGTCGCCTCCCTCCTGCTGTGTACCTGAGTGCTCCTTAGGACTAACTAGCCCACAGTGTCGCCTCCCTCCTGCTGTGTACCTGAGTGCTCCTTAGGACTAACTAGCCCACAGTGTCGCCTCCCTCCTGCTGTGTACCTGAGTGCTCCTTAGGACTAGCTAGCCCACAGTGTCGCCTCCCTCCTGCTGTGTACCTGAGTGCTCCTTAGGACTAACTAGCCCACAGTGTCGCCTCCCTCCTGCTGTGTACCTGAGTGCTCCTTAGGACTAGCTAGCCCACAGTGTCGCCTCCTCCTGCTGTGTACCTGAGTGCTCATTAGGACTAGCTAGCCCACAGTGTCGCCTCCCTCCTGCTGTGTACCTGAGTGCTCATTAGGACTAACTAGCCCACAGTGTCGCCTCCCTCCTGCTGTGTACCTGAGTGCTCATTAGGACTAGCTAGCCCACAGTGTCGCCTCCCTCCTGCTGTGTACCTGAGTGCTCATTAGGACTAACTAGCCCACAGTGTCGCCTCCCTCCTGCTGTGTACCTGAGTGCTCCTTAGGACTAACTAGCCCACAGTGTCGCCTCCCTCCTGCTGTGTACCTGAGTGCTCCTTAGGACTAGCTAGCCCACAGTGTCGCCTCCTCCTGCTGTGTACCTGAGTGCTCCTTAGGACTAACTAGCCCACAGTGTCGCCTCCCTCCTGCTGTGTACCTGAGTGCTCATTAGGACTAGCTATCCCACAGTGTCGCCTCCTCCTGCTGTGTACCTGAGTGCTCCTTAGACTAACTAGCCCACAGTGTCGCCTCCCTCCTGCTGTGTACCTGAGTGCTCATTAGGACTAGCTAGCCCACAGTGTCGCCTCCCTCCTGCTGTGTACCTGAGTGCTCATTAGGACTAGCTAGCCCACAGTGTCGCCTCCCTCCTGCTGTGTACCTGAGTGCTCCTTAGGACTAGCTAGCCCACAGTGTCGCCTCCCTCCTGCTGTGTACCTGAGTGCTCATTAGGACTAACTAGCCCACAGTGTCGCCTCCCTCCTGCTGTGTACCTGAGTGCTCCTTAGGACTAGCTAGCCCACAGTGTCGCCTCCCTCCTGCTGTGTACCTGAGTGCTCATTAGGACTAGCTAGCCCACAGTGTCGCCTCCCTCCTGCTGTGTACCTGAGTGCTCCTTAGGACTAACTAGCCCACAGTGTCGCCTCCCTCCTGCTGTGTACCTGAGTGCTCATTAGGACTAGCTAGCCCACAGTGTCGCCTCCCTCCTGCTGTGTACCTGAGTGCTCCTTAGGACTAGCTAGCCCACAGTGTCGCCTCCCTCCTGCTGTGTACCTGAGTGCTCCTTAGGACTAACTAGCCCACAGTGTCGCCTCCCTCCTGCTGTGTACCTGAGTGCTCATTAGGACTAGCTATCCCACAGTGTCGCCTCCCTCCTGCTGTGTACCTGAGTGCTCCTTAGGACTAGCTAGCCCACAGTGTCGCCTCCCTCCTGCTGTGTACCTGAGTGCTCCTTAGGACTAGCTAGCCCACAGTGTCGCCTCCCTCCTGCTGTGTACCTGAGTGCTCCTTAGGACTAGCTAGCCCACAGTGTCGCCTCCCTCCTGCTGTGTACCTGAGTGCTCCTTAGGACTAGCTAGCCCACAGTGTCGCCTCCCTCCTGCTGTGTACCTGAGTGCTCATTAGGACTAGCTAGCCCACAGTGTCGCCTCCCTCCTGCTGTGTACCTGAGTGCTCATTAGGACTAGCTAGCCCACAGTGTCGCCTCCCTCCTGCTGTGTACCTGAGTGCTCCTTAGGACTAGCTAGCCCACAGTGTCGCCTCCCTCCTGCTGTGTACCTGAGTGCTCCTTAGGACTAGCTAGCCCACAGTGTCGCCTCCCTCCTGCTGTGTACCTGAGTGCTCATTAGGACTAGCTAGCCCACAGTGTCGCCTCCCTCCTGCTGTGTACCTGAGTGCTCCTTAGGACTAGCTAGCCCACAGTGTCGCCTCCCTCCTGCTGTGTACCTGAGTGCTCCTTAGGACTAGCTAGCCCACAGTGTCGCCTCCTCCTGCTGTGAACCTGAGTGCTCATTAAGGACTAGCTAGCCCACAAGTGTCGCCTCCCTCCTGCTGTGTACCTGAGTGCTCATTAGGCCCAGCCCACAGTGTCCGGGTTTGCTGTGTACCTGAGTGCTCATTAGTACTATAAGAACAGTGTCGCCTCCCTCCTTACCTGAGTGCTGACTTGCCTAGTTAAATAAAGGTTAATACAGTGTCGCCCCCTCCTGCTGTGAACCTGAGTGCTTCCATCTCACTATCTAGCCCACAGTGTCGCCTCCCTCCTGCTGTGTACCTGAGTGCTCAGATAGGACTAGTAACACCCACAGTGCACAACCCTCCTGCTGTGTACCTGATGCTCATTGACCTAGATAATGTGTCTCCTGCTGTGACCTGAGTGTAGACCAACGCTCCCCAGTGTCGACCCCTCCTGCTGTGTCCTGAGTGCTCATGACTAGCTAGCCCACAGTGTCGCCCCTCCTGCTGTGTCTGTATGCTCCTTGACTAGCTAGCCCACAGTGTCGCCTCCCTCCTGCTGTGTACCTGATAATGTGTCTGTATGCATTGATATGTAGACCACAGTGTCGCCTCCCTCCTGCTGTGGACCTGAGTGCTCATTGACTATGTAGACCAACGTCGCCTCCCCTCCTTTGACCTAGATAATGTGTCTGTATGCATTGTATGTAGGCTCAAGGACTAGCTCCCACAGTGTCGACCTCCCTCCTGCTGTGTACCTAGATAATGTGTCTGTATGCATTGATATGTAGGCCAACGTCTAGCTCCCACAGTGTGACCTCCCTAATGCTGTCCTGTATGCTCCTTGATATGTAGGCCAAGTGTCGCCTCCCTCCTCTGTTGGACCTAGATAATGTGTCTGTATCCATTGATGTGTAGGCCATTAGGACTAGCTAGCCCACAGTGTCGCCTCCTCCTGATAATGTGTCCTGTATGCATTGACTAGCTAGCCCACAGTGTCGCCTCTCTCCTGTGTACTGATTGGACCTAGATAATGTGTCTGCCTCCCTCCTGCTGTGTATGTAGTGCCAATGCCTAGCTCCCACATGGCCTCCCTCCTGCTGTCCTGATGCATTGACTATGCTAGGCCACAGTGTCGTCTCCTGCCCTGAGTGCTATTGGACCTAGCCCACAGTGTGTCTCCCTCCTGCTGTGTATGAGTGCTCAGGACTAGCTAGCCCACAGTGTGACCTCCCTCCTGCTGTGTATGCATTGCTATGTAGGCCAACGCTCTCCCACATTGTCGCCTAGATAATGTGTCTGTATGCATTGATATGTAGGCCAACGTCCCTCTCCCCTCATTAGGACTAGCCTATTGGACCTAGATAATGTGTCTGTATGCATTGATATGTAGCTACCAACAGTGTCTCCCTCCTTGTGACCTAGATAATGTGTCTGTATGCATTGATATGTAGACCAACTAGCTAGCCCACAGTGTCGCCTCCCTGCTATTGGACCTAGATAATGTGTCTGTATGCATTGATAGCTAGCCCACAGTGTCGCTCCCCTGCTGTGACCTAGATGCTCATGTGTCTGCTAGCCCACAGATGTGTAGGCCAACGCTGTGTCCTGAGTGCTCCTATTGGACCTAGATAACAGTGTCTGTATGCTGTGACCCCCCCTATGTAGCACCCACGTGGTTCCTGCTATGACCTAGATAATGTGTCTGTATGCATTGACTAGCTAGCCCAAGTGTCTCTCCCCTGCTGTGACCTAGATAATGTGTCTGTATGCATCCCATGTAGGTTCCAACATGACTCCCCTCGACCTAGATAATGTGTCTGTATCATTGACTAGCTAGGCCACAGTGTCTCTCCCTCCTATGTGACCTAGATAATGTGTCTGTATGCATTGATATGTAGGCCACATGTCTCTCCTGTGACCCCCCTCCCCCTTGAGCTATGTGACCTAGATAATGTGTCTGTAGCATTGACTAGCTAGGCCACAGTGTCGCTCCTCCTGCTGTGACCTAGATAATGTGTCTGTATGCATTGACTAGTAGCCCACAGTGTCTCTCCTCCTGCTGTGTACCTGATAATGTGCTCTGTAGCATTGACTATGTAGGCCAACGTCGCCTCCCTCCTGCTGTGTACCTGAGTGTGTCTGTATGATTGATATGTAGGCCAATGCCTCCCTCCTGCTGTTGAGTGCCTAGATAATGTGTCTGTATGCATCCTGATGTGTAGTGCCAACGACTAGCTCCCACATTGGACCTCCTAATGTGTCCTGTATGCTTTGATATGCTAGGCCAACGTCGCTCCTCTATTGGACCTGATAATGTGTCTTAGGACTATGTAGCCCAACGTGTCTCCCCTATTGGACCTAGATAATGTGTCTGTATGCATTGATATGTAGACCAACGTCTCTCCTCCTGCTTGGACCTGAGTGCTCCTTATAATGTGTCTGTATGCATTGCCTGAGTGCTCCTTAGGGACCTATGCTCCTAGGCCAACGTCTCTCCCACAGTGTCGACCTCCTAATGTGTCTGTATGCATTGATATGTAGGCCACAGTGTCTCCCCTCCTGCCTAGATAATGTGTCTGTATGCATTGACTATGTAGGCCAACAGTGTCTCCCCCTCCTGATAATGTGTCTGTAGTGCATTGATATGTAGCCCAACGTGTCTCCCCTGCTGTGTACCTGATAATGTGTCTGTATGCACTGATATGTAGGCCAACGTCGCTCCCCTGCTGTGTACCTGATAATGTGTCTGTATGCATTGATATGTAGGCCAACAGTGTCTCCTCCCTCCTTGACCCAGATACCTGAGTGCCTTCAAATGTTTTTATGTAGTTCTGTCCTTGTCTAATGATGTTCTGTATTATGTTTCATGTGTTGTGTGGACCCCAGGAAGAGTAGCTACTACTTTTGCAACAGCTAATGGGGATCCTAATGAAATACCAAATCCAAATAAATATTGGCGGGTGGCATCCAACGTTATGGTGCATTACCGCCACCTACTGTACTGGAGCGCCCCTGACTATGTTTTAACTGAACAAGGCAAGTCAGTTTAAGAACAGATTCTTATCTACAATGACAGCCTAGGAACAGTGGGTTAACTGCCTTGTTCAGAGTCAGATAAAGCAGATTTGTTTTACGTCTGTCCTCGGGGATTTGATCTAGAAACCTTCAAATGTTACTAGTTCTGTCCTTGTCTGATGAGTTCTGTATTAAAAATGGACCCTCCCTCTGTACTACTGCAACAGCTAAGATCTAATGAAATACCTCCTCTAGGATCCCTCCCCGTTCTGGTACAGATCTACTACACCCTCCTCTCAGGATCCCTCCTCTGTTCTGGTACAGATCTAACAAGGCAAGTCTCCTCTCAGGATCCATCCTACTGTTCTGGTACAGATCTACTAACTGCCTTCCTCTCAGGATCCAGATCCCCTGTTCTGGTACAGATCTACTATCTAGAAACCTCTGTTCCTCTCAGGATGGTACCTCCCTCCCTCTGTTCTGGTACAGATCTACTACACCCCTCCTCTCAGGATCCCTCCCTCTGTTCTGGTACAGATCTACTACACCCCTCCTCTCAGGATCCCTCCTCTGTTCTGGTACAGATCTACTAACCCCTCCTCTCAGGATCCCTCCCTCTGTTCTGGTACAGATCTACTACACCCTCCTCTCAGGATCCCTCTGTTCTGGTACAGATCTACTACACCCCTCCTCTCAGGATCCCTCCCCTGTTCTGGTACAGATCTACTACACCCTCCCTCCTCTGTTCTGTTCTGGTCAGATCTACTACACCCCTCCTCTCAGGATCCCTCCCTCTGTTCTGGTACAGATCTACTACACCCCTCCCTCTGTTCTGGTACAGATCTACTACACCCCTCCTCTCAGTCCTCCTCTGGACAGATCCCTCCTCCCCTCTGTTCTGGTACAGATCTACTACACCCCTCCTCTCAGGATCCCTCCCTCTGTTCTGGTACAGATCTACTACACCCCTCCTCTCAGGATCCCTCCCCCTGTTCTGGTACATATCTACTACACCCCTCCTCTCAGGATACCTCCACCTTGACCAATCTTCTACTTTCTTCTCTGCCTCAAATATGACAACTCCTGCACTACTCTAACCCTGGAAACCTCAACCTGCCTCTCTCACACGGGACACTTCTGATCCCCAGCCACATGAGCACCACTACAATTAACACATACCGTTTCTCCTCGCCCCTACTTGGGGAACCCATGACAGTGCAACAGTATAGCTTCCATCCCTCTCCTCGCCCCTACTTGGGGAACCCATGACAGTGCAACAGTATAGCTTCCATCCCTCTCCTCGCCCCTACTTGGGGAACCCATGACAGTGCAACAGTATAGCTTCCGTCCCTCTCCTCGCCCCTACTTGGGGAACCCATGACAGTGCAACAGTACAGCTTCCATCCCTCTCTCGCCCCTACTTGGGGAACCTATGACAGTGCAACAGTACAGCTTCCGTCCCTCTCCTCGCCCCTACTTGGGAACCCATGACAGTGCAACAGTACAGCTTCCGTCCCTCTCCTCTCTCGCCCCTACTTGGGGAACCCATGACAGTGCAACAGTACAGCTTCCGTCCCTCTCCTCGCCCCTACTTGGGGAACCCATGACAGTGCAACAGTACAGCTTCCATCCCTCTCTCGCCCCTACTTGGGGAACCCATGACAGTGCAACAGTACAGCTTCCATCCCTCTCCTCGCCCCTACTTGGGGAACCCATGACAGTGCAACAGTATAGCTTCCATCCCTCTCCTCGCCCCTACTTGGGGAACCCATGACAGTGCAACAGTATAGCTTCCGTCCCTCTCCTCGCCCCTACTTGGGGAACCTATGACAGTGCAACAGTACAGCTTCCATCCCTCTCTCGCCCCTACTTGGGGAACCCATGACAGTGCAACAGTATAGCTTCCATCCCTCTCCTCGCCCTACTTGGGGAACCTATGACAGTGCAACAGTACAGCTTCCATCCCTCTCCTCGCCCCTACTTGGGGAACCCATGACAGTGCAACAGTATAGCTTCCATCCCTCTCCTCGCCCCTACTTGGGGAACCCATGACAGTGCAACAGTACAGCTTCCATCCCTCTCCTCGCCCCTACTTGGGGAACCCATGACAGTGCAACAGTACAGCTTCCATCCCTCTCCTCGCCCCTACTTGGGGAACCCATGACAGTGCAACAGTATAGCTTCCGTCCCTCTCCTCGCCCCTACTTGGGGAACCCATGACAGTGCAACAGTATAGCTTCCGTCCCTCTCCTCGCCCCTACTTGGGGAACCCATGACAGTGCAACAGTATAGCTTCCGTCCCTCTCCTCGCCCCTACTTGGGGAACCTATGACAGTGCAACAGTATAGCTTCCATCCCTCTCCTCGCCCCTACTTGGGGAACCCATGACAGTGCAACAGTACAGCTTCCATCCCTCTCCTCGCCCCTACTTGGGGAACCCATGACAGTGCAACAGTACAGCTTCCATCCCTCTCCTCGCCCCTACTTGGGGAACCCATGACAGTGCAACAGTATAGCTTCCATCCCTCTCCTCGCCCCTACTTGGGGAACCTATGACAGTGCAACAGTATAGCTTCCATCCCTCTCCTCGCCCCTACTTGGGGAACCCATGACAGTGCAACAGTATAGCTTCCATCCCTCTCCTCGCCCCTACTTGGGGAACCCATGACAGTGCAACAGTACAGCTTCCGTCCCTCTCCTCGCCCCTACTTGGGGAACCCATGACAGTGCAACAGTATAGCTTCCGTCCCTCTCCTCGCCCCTACTTGGGGAACCCATGACAGTGCAACAGTACAGCTTCCATCCCTCTCCTCGCCCCTACTTGGGGAACCCATGACAGTGCAACAGTACAGCTTCCATCCCTCTCCTCGCCCCTACTTGGGGAACCCATGACAGTGCAACAGTATAGCTTCCATCCCTCTCCTCGCCCCTACTTGGGGAACCCATGACAGTGCAACAGTATAGCTTCCGTCCCTCTCCTCGCCCCTACTTGGGGAACCCATGACAGTGCAACAGTATAGCTTCCATCCCTCTCCTCGCCCCTACTTGGGGAACCCATGACAGTGCAACAGTACAGCTTCCATCCCTCTCCTCGCCCCTACTTGGGGAACCCATGACAGTGCAACAGTATAGCTTCCGTCCCTCTCCTCGCCCCTACTTGGGGAACCCATGACAGTGCAACAGTACAGCTTCCATCCCTCTCCTCGCCCCTACTTGGGGAACCCATGACAGTGCAACAGTACAGCTTCCGTCCCTCTCCTCGCCCCTACTTGGGGAACCCATGACAGTGCAACAGTATAGCTTCCGTCCCTCTCCTCGCCCCTACTTGGGGAACCCATGACAGTGCAACAGTACAGCTTCCATCCCTCTCCTCGCCCCTACTTGGGGAACCCATGACAGTGCAACAGTATAGCTTCCGTCCCTCTCCTCGCCCCTACTTGGGGAACCCATGACAGTGCAACAGTATAGCTTCCGTCCCTCTCCTCGCCCCTACTTGGGGAACCCATGATAGCCCATCGGAGGAGATTAAATGCAGTTGGCATCCAATATGTTGCATTACTCAACTGACCTATAGTATGAATCTACTACACTTTGTGATACAAAAGGAGAAATGGGAAGATGTTTTTTTGTTGTGATATCCGATTGGTAGTTACAGTCTTGTCCCATCGCTGCAACTGCCATACGGACTCGGGAGAGGCGAAGGTCAAGATCCATGTGTCCTCCGAAACACAACCCTGCCAAGACACACTGCTCACTTAACCCGGAAGCCAGCCGCACCAATGTGTCGGAGGAAACACGGAAAATGGCGACCAACGTCAGCTTGCAGGCACCCGACCCACCACAAGGAGTCGCTAGGAAATCCCGGCCAGCCAAACCCTCCCCTAAACCGGACGACGCTAGGCCAATTGTGCACCGCCTCATGGGTCTCCCGGTCCCGGCATGGGACTCCCGGTCCCGGCATGGGTCTCCCGGTCCCGGCATGGGTCTCCCGGTCCCGGCATGGGTCTCCCGGTCACGACACAGCCTGGGATCAAACCAGGGTCTGTAGTGACGACTCATTCACTGCGACGCAGCGCCTTAGACCACTGCGGCACTCGGGAGGCCTAAAAATATATTTAGAATTACCCGCTACCCGCTACCCACTACCCACTACCCGCTACGCGCTACCCCCTACCCGCTACCCCCTACCCCCTACCCACTACCCCCTACCCGCTACCCACTACCCACTACCCCCTACCCGCTACCCACTACCCACTACCCGCTACCTCCTACCCACTACCCCCTACCCGCTACCCACTACCCCCTACCCGCTACCCGCTACCCACTACCCCCTACCCGCTACCCACTACCCCCTACCCCCTACCCACTACCCCCTACCCACTACCCGCTACCCACTACCCACTACCCACTACCCCCTACCCACTACCCACTACCCACTACCCCCTACCCACTACCCCCTACCCGCTACCCGCTACCCACTACCCCCTACCCACTACCCCCTACCCGCCACCCCCTACCCGCTACCCGCTACCCGCTACACGCTACCCGCTACCCGCTACCCACTACCCGCTACCCACTACCCACTACCCTGACCCTATCTGCTCCTGCACCATGCCAACGGCCTGAGAGGATGGGACGCCACCACTCAACACACCCTGTAAATCTCCTGAAGTACCCAAATACTTCTCTGCAGCTGCCTCTACAACATAAATTTAATGTGATTCATGTTCCATTTCTGCGGTACAGTTGATAACCATGAGCTATGAAGCCAACCTTACTGAAGCATATACAGTTGAAGTCGGAAGTTTACATACACCTTAGTCAAATACATTTAAACTCAGTTTTTCACAATTCCTGACATTTAATCCTAGTAGAAATTCTTATGAAATGTGAAATATGCAAACTCTGAATGTGAAATGTCAGAATAATAGTAGAAAGAATGATTTATTTCAGCTTTTATTTCTTTCATCACATTCCCAGTGGGTCAGAAGTTTACATACACTGAATTAGTATTTGGTAGCATTGCCTTTAAATTGTTTAACTTGGGTCAAACGTTTCAGGTAGCCTTCCTCAAGCTTCCCACAATAAGTTGGGTGTATTTTGGCTCATTCCTCCTGACAGAGCTGGTGTAACTGAGTCAGGTTTGGAGGCCTCCTTGCTCGCACACGCTTTTTCAGTTCTGCCCACAAATATTCTATAGGATTGAGGTCAGGACTTTGTGACGGCCACTCCAATACCTTGACTTTGTTTTCATTAAGCCATTTTGACACAACTTTGGAAGTATGCTTGGGGTCATTGTCCATTTGGAAGACCCATTTGGCTAGCTGCTACACCAAGCAGCCCCTCAGATCCGGGCTTGGTCGGCAGGATCACGGGATAGATATTAGCGGTCGCAGCAACTGATGCCAACCGTCTCACGGTATCCAAACTCAAAAGGTAGCTAGCTAGTAACCAAACCTTTCCAAGAGACTTTAAAATCTTCACAAAACAACAAACCGAGCTCTCCCTCGTTTTACATTCAACAGGTGTATCAATACATCCAGTCACTACAAAGATACCGGGGTCCTTCTTAACTCAGTTGCCGGAGAAGAAGGAAACCACTCAGGGATTTAACTAATGGTAACTTTAAAATAGTTACGGAGTTTAATGACTGTGATAGGAGAAAACGAGGGATTGATGAACAACATTTTACACTGAACAAAAAATATAAAACGCAACAATTTCTAATATTTTACTGTTACAGTTTATATGATGAAACTAGTCATCTGAAATAAAACCTAATCTATGGATTTCACTTTGACCCCTGTTAATGTGACCTTTTCTTGGGTTACTGTGACCTAATCTATGGATTTCACTTTGACCCCTGTTAATGTGACCTTTTCTTGGGTTACTGTGACCTAATCTATGGATTTCACTTTGACCCCTGTTAATGTGACCTTTTCTTGGGTTACTGTGACCTAATCTATGGATTTCACTTTGACCCCTGTTAATGTGACCTTTTCTTGGGTTACTGTGACCTAATCTATGGATTTCACTTTGACCCCTGTTAATGTGACCTTTTCTTGGGTTACTGTGACCTAATCTATGGATTTCACGTGGCTGGGAATGCTAATATGCAAATCGCATAAGATCTCCTAAGCCTGTGTTTACCTCAGAAGTTATTTTAAATGTTTATCCCAAAACCCTCACATTTTTTTTGGGGGGGGGGGGGCTTTGACCCCTGTTAATGTGACCTTTTCTTGGGTTACTGTGACCTTTTCTCAGTTACTGCAGTCTTGCAATGATCCATAAGTACTATAGCTGTCAAATGATCTATTGTTTAGCGTGTGTGTGTGTGTGTGTGTGTGTGTGTGTGTTAATGTGTGTGTTGTGTGTGTGTTACTGTGTGTGTGTGTGTGTGTGTGTGTGTGTGTGTGTGTGTGTGTGTGTGTGTGTGTGTGTGTGTGTGTGTGTGTGTACATACAGTCGTGTTAAGGGTAAATATCGGCTATCTCTGACACATCTCATGAGATGCAGAGAGCACCGGCATGCATATCAGAATCAGAGAGCCACAGCACCTAGAAGAAGTGTTTTAGACTTTTTATTGAAAGACTTGCAGCCAGACATCTGAAAATAGTAACAGAGCAATATCTGATCTTGAGGAGAGAAAGTCTTACAACTCAGAGACTACGTTTGAAATTGTACTCTATTCCCTAATTAGTGCACTACGTTTTGACCAAAAGGTCCTGGCAGTGCACTGAACAGGCAATAGGGTGCCAGACAGGGAGGGAGGGACCACATACAGACTCCAGAAAGAAAACAGAGTATTCACATCAGAAAGAGAGGATCAATAGACAGTAGAATCAACACCAATATCAACAAATCAAGAGAAAAGGAACAAAGTGTGTAAAATAAGTATTTGGGACCGTACCCGTCTAGCAGACGGACAGAGTATACAGTACATACCTAGTGTAAAGCCAGTAGTGTAAAGTACTTAAGTAGTACTTTCAAGTATTTTTACTGAAGTCGTTTTTTTGGGGGGTGATCTAAATATCAACACACCCAACATGCTTTCTCAAGATCAATCCCCACTCTGCCAGATAACATGTAAAACTATTCTGTACTCGTGTACATAGTATAGATGTCCCAACTAGTCATGACACAGGGAACAACGTTTAAATGATAGTTAAATATACTGTACGTATACTGAGTTTACAAAACATTAAGAACACCGTCTCTTTCCATGATATAGACTACAGACCATGTGAATCCAGGTGAAAGCAATGAGCTGTTGGCATTAATCCTCCTGTGGACCCCCCCTTTCCCAGGAAGAGTAGCTTTTGCAACAGCTTACGGGGATTCTAAGAAAGAACGAAGATAACAAAAGTTAAATCAGAGTAGATGAAGAGGAGACGGGTTCTTTAAAGAAGGATTTTTTTAAGCGACGCGGATTGTGTATGTGTGCCATTCAGAGGGCGAATGGACAAGACAAAATATTTAAGTGTCTTTGAACGAGGTATGGTAGTAGATGCCAGGCACACCGGTTTGTGTAAAGAACTGCAACGCTGCTGGGTTTTTCCCCACGCTCAACAGTGTCCCCATATATATCAAGAATTTTTTACTTAATTAGGCAAGTCAGTAAAGAACAAATTGTTATTTCCAATGACGGCCTAGGAACAGTGGGTGAACTGCCTTGTTCAGGTGCAGAACAACAGATTCTGGTGTTCTTAATGTTTTGTCCACTCGGGGTAGCCTTTATATAGTTCGTTTTATTGACACGTTGGAAAAGGGACAAGACCACACATGTGTTCTGTGCAAGTTCTCCCACTTAAAAAGATGAGAGAGGCCTGTAATTTTCATCATAGGTACACTTTGGAAAAGGGACAAGACCACAAATGTGTTCTGTGCAAGTTCTCCCACTTAAAAAGATGAGAGAGGCCTGTAATTTTCATCATAGGTACACTTTGGAAAAGGGACAAGACCACACATGTGTTCTGTACGTGCATCTGATCATCATCCGCTCACTTTGAATCTCTCCTGGACAGACTACAGATGTTGGATCTTAATTTGACCCATTTTGTCAAAAGGAGGAAAATAATCCTGCTGCTGGAGGATTTGAATGAATATTTAATATTTAGAACCGCTGCCAGGGTGAAGATGGAAGGGGTGGTTGCAGGCTATACAATGCAGTACCGTACCTAGGGGGAAGCTGGAAGAGGTGGTTGCAGGCTATACAATGCAGTACCGTACCCAGGGTGAAGCTGGAAGTGGTGGTTGCGGGCTATACAATGCAGTACCGTACCCAGGGTGAAGCTGGAAGGGGTGGTTGCAGGCTATTACAATGCAGTACCGTACCCAGGGTGAAGCTGGAAGCGGTGGATGCAGGCTATACAATGCAGTACCGTACCCAGGGTGAAGCTGGAAGCGGTGGTTGCAGGCTATACAATGCAGTACCGTACCCAGGGTGAAGCTGGAAGAGGTGGTTGCAGGCTATACAATGCAGTACCGTACCTAGGGTGAAGCTGGAAGGGCTGGTTGCAGCCTATACAATGCAGTACCGTACCTAGGGTGAAGCTGGAAGGGGTGGTTGCAGGCTATACAATGCAGTACCGTACCCAGGGGGAAGCTGGAAGCGGTGGTTTCAGGCTATACAATGCAGTACCGTACCTAGGGGGAAGCTGGAAGGGGTGGTTGCAGGCTATACAATGCAGTACTGTACCCAGGGGGAAGCTAGAAGGGGTGGTTGCAGGCTATACAATGCAGTACCGTACCTAGGGGGCTATGGTTGGGGGAAGACTCTGCAAGCCAACCGACCTCAGACCATCAAGTATAATCAAGTACTCTAAGGGCTTGCTAGAGCATTGTGAACTGCCATAGCGCAGTGGTCTGAGCAGCTCGCTTCGGCTTCGAGCATCACGAGTTCGTGCTCAGTGCTGGGAAATCGTTTTGACCCTTTCTATGAACGGAAACTAACGTTGGTCGTCTACTATTATTATTGAACAATCTCAAAGACTGCCGTCTCCCTGCCTCCAAAGACTGCCTTCTCCCTGTCTACCTCCAGAGACTGCCGTCTCCCTGTCTACCTCCAGAGACTGCCGTCTCCCTGTCTACCTCCAAAGACTGCCGACTCCCTGTCTACCTCCAGGAAGCCGTCTCCCTTCTTCCAGAGACTGCCGTCTGCCTGTCTGCCTCCAAAGACTGCCGTCTCCCTGTCTACCTCCAAAGACTGCCGAATCCCTGTCTACCTCCAAAGACTGCCGTCTCCCTGTCTAAAGAGACTGCCGTTCCCTGTCTACCTCCAGAGACTGCCGTCTGCCTGTCTGCCTCCAAAGACTGCCGAATCCCTGTCTAGACAAAGACTGCCGTCTAAGTGTCTTTCCAGAGACTGCCGTCTCCTGTCTACCTCCAGGACTGCCGTCTCCTGTCTACCTCCAGAGACTGCCGCTCCTGTCTTCCAGAGACTGCCGTCTCCTGTCTACGCTCCAGAGACTGTCTCCTGTATACCTCACCAGAGACTTTCCCTGTCTACCTCCAGAGACTAGGCTCCTGTCTAGTCCAGAGACAAATTGTCTACCTCCAAAGACTGCCGTCTCCTGTCTACCTCCAAAGGCTGCCGTGAAAGACTGCCTTGTCTCCTGCCTCCAAAGACTGCCGTCTCTGCCTCCAAAGACTGCCGTCTCCTGTCTACCTTCAAAGACTGCCGTCTCCCTGCCTCCAAAGACTGCCGTCTCCCTGTCTACCTCCAGAGACTGCCGTCTCCTGTTGACCTCCAAAGACTGCCGTCTCCTGTCTACCTCCAAAGACTGCCGCCTCTGCCTCCAAAGACTGCCGTCTCCTGTCTAAAAAGACTGCCGTCCCCTGTAATTTTCCAAAGACTGCCGTCTCCTGTTGGAAAGGACTGCCGTCTCCCTGTCTACCTCCAAAGACTGCCGTTCCCTGTCTACCTCCAAAGACTGCCATCTCCCACCTCCAAAGACTGCCGTCTCCTGTAAGAGACTTTTCATCCCTAGGTACACTCCAGAGACTGGACTCCCTGTCTCCACAGAGACTGCCGTTCTGTCTACCTCAAAGACTGATCTCCCGTCTCACTTTGACTGCTCTCCTGGACAGACTAGAGACTGTTCCCTGTCTTACCTCCAAAGACTGCCTGGAGGATTTCCCAGGCTACCTACAGAGACTGCCGTCTCCCTGTCTACCTCCAAAGACTGGTTCCCTGTCTATAGAGACTGCCGTCTCCTGTCTACCTCCAAAGACTGCCGTCTCCCTGTCTAAGAGACTGCCGTCTCCCTGTCTATCCAGAGACTGCCGTCTCCCTGTCTACCTCCAGAGACTGCCATCTGGTCTACCTCCAAAGGCTGGTCTCCCTGTCTACCTCCAAGACTGCCGTCTCCCTGTCTACCCAGAGACTGCCGCTGGTCTACCTCCAGAGACTGCCGTCTCCAGTCTACCTCCAAAGACTGCCGTCTCCCTGCCTCCAAAGACTGGAAGTCTCCCTGCCTCCAAAGGCTGCCGTCTATACCTCCAATGCCGTACCGTACCTCCAAAGGCTGCCGCTGGAACAGGCTGGTCTGCCTGTCTACCTCCAAAGACTGCCGTCTCCCGTACCTCCAGAGACTGCCGTCTCCTGGAACCTCCAGAGACTGCCGTCTCCAGTCTATACAATGCTGTCTCCCTGTCTACCTCCAGAGACTGCCGTCTCCCTGAAGAGACTGCCATCTCCCTGTCTACCTCCAGAGACTGCCGTCTCCTGTCTACCTCCAAAGACTGCAGTCTCCCTGCCTCCAAAGACTGCCGTCTCCCTGCCTCCAAAGGCTGCCGTCTCCCTACCTCCAAAGGCTGCCGCTGGACAGGCTGCCGTTGCCTGTCTACCTCCAGAGACTGCAGTCTCCCTGTCTACCTCCAAAGACTGCCGTCTCCCTGCCTCCAAAGGCTGCCGTTGCCCTGTCTACTACAGGCTGCCGTCTCGTCCAAAGACTGCCGTCTCCCTGTCTCCCTCCAAAGACTGCCGTCTCCTGTCTACCTCCAAAGACTGCCGTCTCTGTCTACCTCCAAAGACTGCCGTCTCCCTGTCTACCTCCAGAGACTGCCGTCTCCCTGTCTCGACCTCCAGAGACTGCCGTCTGGGAAACCTCCAAAGACTGCCGTCCCCTGTCTACCTCCAAAGACTGCCGTCTCCTGTCTACCTACAGAGACTGCCGTCTCTCCTGTCTACCTCCAAAGACTGCCGTGGTCTCCAGAGACTGCCGTCTCCCTGCCTCCAAAGACTGCCTTCTCCCTGTCTACCTCCAGAGACTGCCGTCTCCCTGTCTACCTCCAGAGACTGCCGTCTCCCTGTCTACCTCCAAAGACTGCCGTCTCCCTGTCTACCTCCAAAGGCTGCCTTCTCCCTGTCTACCTCCAGAGACTGCCGTCTCCCTGTCTACCTCCAGAGACTGCCGTCTCCCTGTCTACCTCCAAAGACTGCCGTCTCCCTGTCTACCTCCAAAGGCTGCCGTCTCCCTGCCTCCAAAGACTGCCGTCTCCCTGCCTCCAAAGACTGCCGTCTCCCTGCCTCCAAAGACTGCCGTCTCCCTGTCTACCTCCAAAGACTGCCGTCTCCCTGCCTCCCTCCACAGGCTGCCGTCTGCCTGTCTACCTCCAAAGACTGCCGTCTCCCTGTCTACCTCCAAAGACTGCCGTCTCCCTGTCTACCTCCAGAGACTGCCGTCTCCTGTCTACCTCCAAAGGCTGCTGTCTCCCTGTCTACCTCCAGAGACTGCCGTCTCCTGTCTACCTCCAGAGACTGCCATCTCCTGTCTACC
This sequence comes from Oncorhynchus keta, assembly GCF_023373465.1. NCBI lineage: Eukaryota > Metazoa > Chordata > Actinopteri > Salmoniformes > Salmonidae > Oncorhynchus > Oncorhynchus keta. The sequence goes on along the minus strand of NC_068448.1, from coordinate 1,249,911 downwards.
TCCAGAGACTGCCGTCTCCTGTCTACCTCCAAAGACTGCAGTCTCCTGCCTCCAAAGACTGCCGTCTCCTGCCTCCAAAGGCTGCTCCAAAGGCTGCCGTCTCCCTGTCCCTCCACAGGCTGCCGTCTGCCTGTCTACCTCCAGAGACTGCCGTCTCCTGTCTACCTCCAAGACTGCCGTCTCCTGCCTCCAAAGGCTGCCGTCTCCCTGTCTACCTCCAGAGCTGCTCTCCCCAAAGACTGCCGTCTCCCTGTCTCCCTCCAAAGACTGCCGTCTCCCTGTCTACCTCCAAAGACTGCCGTCTCCCTGTCTACCTCCAAAGACTGCCGTCTCCCTGTCTACCTCCAGAGACTGCCGTCTCCCTGTCTACCTCCAGAGACTGCCGTCTCCCTGTCTACCTCCAGAGACTGCCGTCTCCCTGTCTACCTCCAAAGGCTGCCGTCTCCCTGTCTACCTCCAGAGACTGCCGTCTCCCTGTCTACCTCCAGAGACTGCCGTCTCCCTGTCTACCTCCAGAGACTGCCGTCTCCCTGTCTACCTCCAAAGACTGCAGTCTCCCTGCCTCCAAAGACTGCCGTCTCCCTGCCTCCAAAGGCTGCCGTCTCCCTACCTCCAAAGGCTGCCGTCTCCCTACCTCCCTCCACAGGCTGCCGTCTGCCTGTCTACCTCCAGAGACTGCCGTCTCCCTGTCTACCTCCAAAGACTGCCGTCTCCCTGCCTCCAAAGGCTGCCGTCTCCCTGTCTACTTCCACAGGCTGCCGTCTCCCTCCAAAGACTGCCGTCTCCCTGTCTCCCTCCAAAGACTGCCGTCTCCCTGTCTACCTCCAAAGACTGCCGTCTCCCTGTCTACCTCCAAAGACTGCCGTCTCCCTGTCTACCTCCAGAGACTGCCGTCTCCCTGTCTACCTCCAGAGACTGCCGTCTCCCTGTCTACCTCAAAGACTGCCGTCTCCTGTCTACCTCCAAAGACTGCCGTCTCCTGTCTACCTCCAGAGACTGCCGTCTCCCTGTCTACCTCCAGAGACTGCCGTCTCCCTGTCTACCTCCAAAGGCTGCCGTCTCCTACCTCCCTCCACAGGCTGCTGTCTCCTGTCTACCTCCAGAGACTGCCGTCTCCCTGTCTACCTCCAAAGACTGCCGTCTCCCTGCCTCCAAAGGCTGCCGTCTCCCTGTCTACTTCCACAGGCTGCCGTCTCCCTCCAAAGACTGCCGTCTCCCTGTCTCCCTCCAAAGACTGCCGTCTCCCTGTCTACCTCCAAAGACTGCCGTCTCCCTGTCTACCTCCAAAGACTGCCGTCTCCCTGTCTACCTCCAGAGACTGCCGTCTCCCTGTCTACCTCCAGAGACTGCCGTCTCCCTGTCTACCTCCAAAGACTGCCGTCTCCCTGTCTACCTCCAAAGACTGCCGTCTCCCTGTCTACCTCCAGAGACTGCCGTCTCCCTGTCTACCTCCAGAGACTGCCGTCTCCCTGTCTACCTCCAGAGACTGCCGTCTCCCTGTCTACCTCCAAAGGCTGCTGTCTCCCTGCCTACCTCCAGAGACTGCCGTCTCCCTGTCTACCTCCAGAGACTGCCGTCTCCCTGTCTACCTCCAGAGACTGCCGTCTCCCTGTCTACCTCCAAAGACTGCAGTCTCCCTGCCTCCAAAGACTGCCGTCTCCTGCCTCCAAAGGCTGCTCTCCCTACCTCCAAAGGCTGCCGTCTCCCTATCTACCTCCAGAGACTGCCGTCTCCTGTCTACCTCCAAAGACTGCCGTCTCCTACCTCCAAAGGCTGCCGTCTCCCTACCTCCCTCCACAGGCTGCCGTCTGCCTGTCTACCTCCAGAGACTGCCGTCTCCTGTCTACCTCCAAAGACTGCCGTCTCCCTGCCTCCAAAGGCTGCCGTCTCCCTGTCTGGCTGCTCTCCTCCAAAGACTGCCGTCTCCTGTCTCCCTCCAAAGACTGCCGTCTCCTGTCTACCTCCAAAGACTGCCGTCTCCTGTCTACCTCCAAAGACTGCCGTCTCCCTGTCTACCTCCAGAGACTGCCGTCTCCCTGTCTACCTCCAGAGACTGCCGTCTCCCTGTCTACCTCCAAAGACTGCCGTCTCCCTGTCTACCTCCAAAGACTGCCGTCTCCCTGTCTACCTCCAGAGACTGCCGTCTCCCTGTCTACCTCCAGAGACTGCCGTCTCCCTGTCTACCTCCAAAGACTGCCGTCTCCCTGTCTACCTCCAGAGACTGCCGTCTCCCTGTCTACCTCCAAAGACTGCCGTCTCCCTGTCTACCTCCAGAGACTGCCGTCTCCCTGTCTACCTCCAGAGACTGCCGTCTCCCTGTCTACCTCCAGAGACTGCCGTCTCCCTGTCTACCTCCAAAGACTGCCGTCTCCCTGTCTACCTCCAGAGACTGCCGTCTCCCTGTCTACCTCCAGAGACTGCCGTCTCCCTGTCTACCTCCAAAGACTGCCGTCTCCCTGTCTACCTCCAGAGACTGCCGTCTCCTGTCTACCTTCAGAGACTGCCGTCTCCTGTCTACCTCCAAAGACTGCCGTCTCCTGTCTACCTCCAGAGACTGCCGTCTCCTGTCTACCTCCAGAGACTGCCGTCTCCCTGTCTACCTCCAGAGACTGCCGTCTCCCTGTCTACCTCCAAAGACTGCCGTCTCCCTGTCTACCTCCAGAGACTGCCGTCTCCCTGTCTACCTCCAGAGACTGCCGTCTCCCTGTCTACCTCCAGAGACTGCCGTCTCCCTGTCTACCTCCAGAGACTGCCGTCTCCCTGTCTACCTCCAAAGACTGCCGTCTCCCTGTCTCCAGAGACTGCCGTCTCCCTGTCTACCTCCAAAGACTGCCGTCTCCCTGTCTACCTCCAGAGACTGCCGTCTCCCTGTCTACCTCCAAAGACTGCAGTCTCCCTGTCTACCTCCAGAGACTGCCGTCTCCCTGTCTACCTCCAGAGACCGCCGTCTCCCTGTCTACCTCCAGAGACTGCCGTCTCCCTGTCTACCTCCAGAGGCTGCTACCTTAGTCGGTAACACTTTTCCAGTAGGTTACTGACACTTGGGATGCGATTCGAAGGCAGCATCATGTGATAACAGATCCCACCGAGCGCGAGACGTTGGTAGCCACACTGTACCAGCGTGAGTAACTACTGTTAGGAATTCAGTGATCAACTACACCAAAAGACACAAACATCAAGTAACAGTCAATCTCTTCAGTCCCTGTTAAATGAGGAAGTTGACACCGACCAGAATAATGATTGTATGATATGAAGTTATGAAGTTCCTCCTCTGTGTCCTCTGTGTTGCCTCGTCTGCTGCTACATCCTCAAATTTAATCACATGCACCGAATACAAGAGTTGTAGACTTTAACAGGCAAACTTGCATGATATCATATTGCCTATACATGTTTTTAGATATGTTATTTAGCTATTTTACTGACCGTATTTAGAATGATTAATAGCCAGAATAGCGGTGTTTCACTGTGAAAATAATATAGTATTTTTGTAATGAGTAGGCTTGCATTGTGATTCATTCTTACGAATACCCAACCTGTGCATATTATTAAAATGACAACAATTGTTCAAGATAACTTCTATATTAGTTGATTACTAGTATTGAAAGGTGATATGATGCAATCTGACTAGATCAGAAGAACTAGGCATCAGAAGAACTAGGCATCAGAAGAACTAGGCATCAGAAGAACTAGGCATCAGAAGAACTAGGCATCAGAAGAACTAGGCATCAGAAGGCCTAGGCATCAGAAGAACTAGGCATCAGAAGAACTAGGCATCAGAAGAACTAGGCATCAGAAGAACTAGGCATCAGAAGAACTAGGCTACTTCATCCTAATGTGAGCTACTGGATACAAAACACATACTGGCATGTGATAACGGATAACATGTCCAATATAACTATAAACGCATATCAAAACAGGAACATATATTAAATGATATGAATCCTCGATTTTATTTATTTAACAAGGCAAGTCAGTTTAAGAACAAATTCTTATTTTCAATGACGGCCTAGGGGTTAACTGCCTGTTCAGGGGCAGAACCACAGATTTGTACCTTGTCAGCTCGGGGGTTTGAACTTGCAACCTTTCGGTTACTAGTCCAATGCTCTAACCACTAGGCTACGCTGCCGCCCCTACACTCTAACCACTAGGCTACCCTGCCACCTCTACACTCTAACCACTAGGCTACCCTGCCTCCTCTACAACCACTCTACCTACCACACTCTAACCACTAGGCTACCCTGCCTCCTCTCTACGCTCTAACCACTAGGCTACCCTGCCACCTCTACACTCTAACCACTAGGCTACCCTGCCTCCTCTACCACTAGCTCCTCCTAACCACTAGGCTACCCTGCCCCTGCCACCTCTACACTCTAACCACTAGGCTACCCTGCCACCTCTACACTCTAACCACTAGGCTACCCTGCCTCCTCTACACTCTAACCACTAGGCCTACCCTGCCACCTCTACACTCTAACCACTAGGCTACCCTGCCACCTCTACACTCTAACCACTAGGCTACCCTGCCACCTCTACACTCTAACCACTAGACTACCCTGCCACCTCTACACTCTAACCACTAGACTACCCTGCCACCTCTACACTCTAACCACTAGGCTACCCTGCCGCCTCTACACTCTAACCACTAGGCTACCCTGGCACATTGTAATATCATTGATGCCCTTCTCTCTCATTGATTGGATGACCTGCAGACCCCAGATGACCCCGCCTTTCAATGTCAGCCTAGGAACAGTGGGTTATTAACTGCCTCAGAACCAGAAACACGTGGAGACATCAACACTTGTCATTTTCAATTTTTAAAAAAATGCAAATGTTTATTGGTTTTCCTGTATGTGTGCATGAGTCCTTTAAACACAGTCCATTGTAGAAAATAATTCCCAGGTGAGGGACATCTCAAGGAAATTTACTTCCAACATTCATAAACTTGTTCAGTACATGAGTGCAAATGTAGTTATGGCAGCCATTTTTGTTGTTGTTGACGGGACAGGAGTTTTACCGGTTTTTGTACCAGCCCTTCACTAACACCTAATTCAACTAATTGTGGTCTAAATTGAAGACTTGAACACAGTTCAAATCCCCTTGGGACAGAAATCACATCTTGTATTTTAAGAATGAGCTTCATAAGTTACTAGGTCCTGACAAATCTGCACGATAAAAACAATAACATCTATTTCTCTCTAACGTTGTGATGTTACACGCTCCTGAATAATACCCTGGTGATTAACCTTGTTGCCGGGTGATTCACAACATGTTGTTTACATCTACAGAGTGACAGGGCGGGATATGAACAAGCCTGAGAGGAGGGGAGAAATTAACCCCTCACTGCTCACATTTTTAGTGCTGGTTCAAGTTGCTGAAGCCACAACTGTATTTATTAGTGTGCAATCATCATGTTAACAGTTTCTGCATATTTTAGACTTGGTCAAGTTGTTTACAGTAAGAGTAGAATAACATAGCCTATACTTTTTTTAAAACTAGTAGCACGAACCGCAATGGTCCAACACAATAGGGGAAGAGACATTTAGCTAGGTGTACAGATACTGCATGCAGCTCCCGAGCAAAACAGACTCCTCAACAGAAAACATAACTTGGCTGGCTAGCAGGTCTACATTGAACACAGCTGGCTAGCAGGTCTACATTGAACACAGCTGGCTAGCAGGTCTACATTGAACACAGCTGGCTAGCAGGTCTACATTGAACACAGCTGGCTAGCAGGTCTACATTGAACACAGCTGGCTAGCAGGTCTACATTGAACACAGCTGGCTAGCAGGTCTACATTGAACACAGCTGGCTAGCAGGTCTACATTGAACACAGCTGGCTAGCAGGTCTACATTGAACACAGCTGGCTAGCAGGTCTACATTGAACACAGCTGGCTAGCAGGTCTACATTGAACACAGCTGGCTGCATTTCCTACATTTAGTTTTTTTTCTCTCCATCAGATGTTAAAATGTCTTACCTCCAAATGAGCCGGGCTGTTTTCTCCTTCCAAACCAATGCAATGAAGTCAAATGCAATCAGGTGCCCATTTTAGTCCCTGAAAACAAATGGGGGGGGGTCGGGGAACGATTTGCTACATGTCTTTAGCTGGGTAGCAAGTTACCAATTCATCATTTCAAAACTGTCTCACAATTGACACATCGCTGAATCTACGATTAGATAGTTTAGTTGTTCATCTCTAAACAGCCGATAAGCGGGTCTGAGATCGGCCTGCTAGCGAATAGCTATCACATCCCACATTTTAACATCATTTTGTAAATAAAATAAACTTTCTATTGACATTGCGGGAAGTTATTCGTCTGGAAAATGTTATCCCAAGCGGGGACTTCCTGTCTGCCAATAAATCAGATAAAACACCGTTAAGATGTAACGGGCCTCCCCGGTGAAGGAAAGAAACATCCCGATGTAGACGCTGTATCGCATTAGTGGAAAACAAGACTGCTCTCAGAAGTGTCTTCTTGTATTTTCTACACGACACGCAGGTTAAAATATCAAAACAAACTCTGAACCAATGACATTCATTTGGGGACAGGTCGAAAAGCATTCAACCTTTGTGGCAATTTAGCTAGTTAGCTTCCACTTGCTAGCTAATTGGGTGGTGAGGGTAGGCAACAACATCTCCTCCCCGCTGATCCTCAACACGGGGGCCCCACAAGGGTGCGTTCTGAGCCCTCTCCTGTACTCCCTGTTCACCCACGACTGCGTGGCCACGCACGCCTCCAACTCAATCATCAAGTTTGCGGACGACACAACAGTGGTAGGCTTGATTACCAACAACGACGAGACGGCCTACAGGGAGGAGGTAAGGGCCCTCGGAGTGTGGTGTCAGGAAAATAACCTCACACTCAACGTCAACAAAACTAAGGAGATGATTGTGGACTTCAGGAAACAGCAGAGGGAACACCCCCTATCCACATCGATGGAACAGTAGTGGAGAGGGTAGCTAGTTTTAAGTTCCTCGGCATACACATCACAGACAAACTGAATTGGTCCACTCACACTGACAGCGTCGTGAAGAAGCGCAGCAGCGCCTATTCAACCTCAGGAGGCTGAAGAAATTTGGCTTGTCACCAAAAGCACTCACAAACTTCTACAGATGCACAATCGAGAGCATCCTGGCGGGCTGTATCACCGCCTGGTACGGCAACTGCTCCGCCCTCAACCGTAAGGCTCTCAGAGGGTAGTGAGGACTGCACAACGCATCACCGGGGCAAACTACCTGCCCTCCAGGACACCTACACCACCCGTTGTTACAGGAAGGCCATAAAGATCATCAAGGACATCAACCACCCGAACCACTGCCTGTTCACCCCGCTATCATCCAGAAGGCGAGGTCAGTACAGGTGCATCAAAGCTGGGACCGAGAGACTGAAAAACAGCTTCTATCTCAAGGCCATCAGACTGTTAAACAGCCACCACTAACAGTGAGTGGCTGCTGCCAACACACTGTCATTGACACTGACCCAACTCCAGCCATTTTAATAATGGGAATTGATGGGAATTATGTAAATATATCACTAGCCACTTCCTTAAACAATGCTACCTTATATAATGTTACTTACCCTACATTATTCATCTCATATGCATATGTATATACTGTACTCTACATCATCGACTGCATCCTTATGTAACACATGTATCACTAGCCACTTTAACTATGCCACTTTGTTTACTTTGTCTACACACTCATCTCATATGTATATACTGTACTCGATACCATCTACTGTATGCTGCTCTGTACCATCACTCATTCATATATCCTTATGTACATGTTCCTTATCCCCTTACACTGTGTATAAGACAGTAGTTTTGGAATTGTTAGTTAGATTACTTGTTGGTTATCACTGCATTGTCGGAACTAGAAGCACAAGCATTTCGCTACACTCGCATTTAACATCTGCTAACCATGTGTATGTGACAAATAAGATTTGATTTGATTTGATTTGATTTGTCCTATTTAGCTAGTTAGCTTCCACTTGCTAGCTAATTTGTCCTATTTAGCTAGTTAGCTTCCACTTGCTAACTAATTTGTCCTATTTAGCTAGTTAGCTTCCACTTGCTAGCTAATTTGTCCTATTTAGCTAGCTTGCTGTTGCTAGCTAATTTATCCTGGGATATAAACATTGAGTTGTTATTTTACCTGAAATGCACAAGGTCCTCTACTCCGACAATTAATCCACACATAAAACGGTCAAACAAATCATTTCTAGTCATCTCTCCTCCTTCCAGGATTTTTCTTCTCTTGACTTTATATTGCGATTGGCAACTTTCATAAATTAGGTGCATTATCGCCACCGACCTCATTCGTCTTTCAGTCACCCACGTGGGTATAACCAATGAGGAGATGGCACGTGGGTACCTGCTTCTATAGCCCTTGGCAACGCAGACGCGAGCAGTGTGGGTGCAATAATTGAATAATATAGATTTCTAAATGTATTTTGCAACACTCGCGCACGCGACGCGAACGGTGTCGTCAGCCTGTTATAAGGCAGGATTCTTATTATCGCCATGTGATGTCTTGTTAAACCATCAATAGGGCGCTAAATTCACCCACACTTGCAACCAGTTTTGGTCTCCTCATTTACATTTTCCCTAAAAGATGTTGTCATAGGGAGGATCCCACGACGACGAGCAGTTCTCATTTGGTTGAGGGTCAAAGACTCCGGGCAGAGGTTTATGGAGACCGGACGGAGTATTCTTGGAGTGGAGCTTGTGTCTATTCTTGTGTTTTTTGATGTGGAGTCCCTCCGTACCTGAGTGAAGCTGGCGAGGAAGGCACCGGAAGAAATGGCAGCAGTGTTACGGGCATCTAAACAATTATGTGTTGTTTTGTTGTTGTTGTGTTATTTGTAACTTATTTTGTACATAATGTTTCTGCAAAAATATCTCTACTGTATATAGCCTCTCTACTGTATATAACCTCTACTGTATATAGCCTCTCTACTGTATATAACCTCTACTGTATATAGCCTCTCTACTGTATATAACCTCTCTACTGTATATAACCTCTCTACTGTATATAGCCTCTCTACTGTATATAGCCTCTCTACTGTATATAACCCCTCTACTGTATATAACCTCTCTACTGTATATAACCTCTCTACTGTATATAACCTCTCTACTGTATAGAGCCTCTCTACTGTATATAGCCTCTCTACTGTATATAACCTCTCTACTGTATATAACCTCTACTGTATATAGCCTCTCTACTGTATATAACCTCTCTACTGTATATAACCCCTCTACTGTATATAACCTCTCTACTGTATATAACCTCTCTACTGTATATAACCTCTCTACTGTATAGAGCCTCTCTACTGTATATAGCCTCTCTACTGTATATAACCTCTCTACTGTATATAACCTCTACTGTATATAGCCTCTCTACTGTATATAACCCCTCTACTGTATATAGCCTCTCTACTGTATATAACCTCTCTACTGTATATAACCTCTCTACTGTATATAACCTCTCTACTGTATATAGCCTCTCTACTGTATATAACCTCTCTACTGTATATAACCTCTACTGTATATAACCTCTCTACTGTATATAACCTCTACTGTATATAGCCTCTCTACTGTATATAACCCCTCTACTGTATATAGCCTCTCTACTGTATATAACCTCTACTGTATATAGCCTCTCTACTGTATATAACCTCTACTGTATATAACCTCTCTACTGTATATAACCTCTACTGTATATAGCCTCTCTACTGTATATAGCCTCTCTACTGTATATAGCCTCTCTACTGTATATAACCCCTCTACTGTATATAACCTCTCTACTGTATGTAACCTCTCTACTGTATATAACCTCTCTACTGTATAGAGCCTCTCTACTGTATATAGCCTCTCTACTGTATATAACCTCTCTACTGTATATAACCTCTACTGTATATAGCCTCTCTACTGTATATAACCTCTCTACTGTATATAACCCCTCTACTGTATATAACCTCTCTACTGTATATAACCTCTCTACTGTATATAACCTCTCTACTGTATAGAGCCTCTCTACTGTATATAGCCTCTCTACTGTATATAACCTCTCTACTGTATATAACCTCTACTGTATATAGCCTCTCTACTGTATATAACCCCTCTACTGTATATAACCTCTCTACTGTATATAACCTCTCTACTGTATATAACCTCTCTACTGTATAGAGCCTCTCTACTGTATATAGCCTCTCTACTGTATATAACCTCTCTACTGTATATAACCTCTACTGTATATAACCTCTCTACTGTATATAACCTCTCTACTGTATATAGCCTCTCTACTGTATATAGCCTCTCTACTGTATATAACCTCTCTACTGTATATAGCCTCTCTACTGTATATAAACTCTACTGTATATAGCCTCTCTACTGTATATAGCCTCTCTACTGTATATAGCCTCTCTACTGTATATAGCCTCTCTACTGTATATAGCCTCTCTACTGTATATAGCCTCTCTACTGTATATAACCTCTCTACTGTATATAGCCTCTACTGTATATAGCCTCTCTACTGTATATAGCCTCTCTACTGTATATAGCCTCTCTACTGTATATAGCCTCTCTACTGTATATAGCCTCTCTACTGTATATAACCTCTACTGTATATAGCCTCTCTACTGTATATAACCTCTACTGTATATAACCTCTCTACTGTATATAGCCTCTCTACTGTATATAGCCTCTCTACTGTATATAACCTCTCTACTGTATATAACCTCTCTACTGTATATAACCTCTCTACTGTATAGAGCCTCTCTACTGTATATAGCCTCTCTACTGTATATAACCCCTCTACTGTATATAGCCTCTCTACTGTATATAACCTCTCTACTGTATATAGCCTCTACTGTATATAACCTCTACTGTATATAGCCTCTCTACTGTATATAACCTCTCTAATGTATATAACCTCTCTACTGTATATAACCTCTCTACTGTATATAGCCTCTCTACTGTATATAGCCTCTCTACTGTATATAGCCTCTCTACTGTATATAGCCTCTCTACTGTATATAACCTCTCTACTGTATATAGCCTCTCTACTGTATATAACCTCTACTGTATATAGCCTCTCTACTGTATATAACCTCTCTACTGTATATAACCTCTCTACTGTATATAACCCCTCTACTGTATATAGCCTCTCTACTGTATATAGCCTCTCTACTGTATATAACCCCTCTACTGTATATAGCCTCTCTACTGTATATAACCTCTCTACTGTATATAGCCTCTCTACTGTATATAGCCTCTCTACTGTATATAGCCTCTCTACTGTATATAACCTCTCTACTGTATATAGCCTCTCTACTGTATATAGCCTCTCTACTGTATATAGCCCCTCTACTGTATATAGCCTCTCTACTGTATATAACCTCTACTGTATATAGCCTCTCTACTGTATATAGCCTCTCTACTGTATATAGCCCCTCTACTGTATATAGCCTCTCTACTGTATATAACCTCTCTACTGTATATAATCTCTCTACTGTATATAACCTCTCTACTGTATATAATCTCTCTACTGTATATAATCTCTCTACTGTATATAACCTCTCTACTGTATATAATCTCTCTACTGTATATAGCCCCTCTACTGTATATAACCTCTCTACTGTATATAGCCTCTCTACTGTATATAGCCCCTCTACTGTATATAGCCTCTCTACTGTATATAACCTCTCTACTGTATATAATCTCTCTACTGTATATAACCTCTCTACTGTATATAACATCTCTACTGTATATAGCCTCTCTACTGTATATAACCTCTCTACTGTATATAATCTCTCTACTGTATATAACCTCTCTACTGTATATAATCTCTCTACTGTATATAGCCCCTCTACTGTATATAGCCTCTCTACTGTATATAACCTCTCTACTGTATATAATCTCTCTACTGTATATAACCTCTCTACTGTATATAGCCTCTCTACTGTATATAACCACTCTACTGTATATAGCCTCTCTACTGTATATAGCCCCTCTACTGTATATAGCCTCTCTACTGTATATAACCTCTCTACTGTATATAATCTCTCTACTGTATATAACCTCTCTACTGTATATAGCCTCTCTACTGTATATATCCTCTCTACTGTATATAGCCCCTCTACTGTATATACGCTCTCTACTGTATATAGCCTCTCTACTGTATATAGCCTCTACTGTATATAACCTCTCTTCTGTATATAACCTCTCTACTGTATATAGCCTCTACTGTATATAGCTCTCTACTGTATATAGCCCCTCTACTGTATATAACCTCTCTACTGTGTATAGCCTCTCTACTGTATATAACCTCTCTACTGTATATAACCTCTACTGTATATAGCCTCTACTGTATATAGCCTCTACTGTATATAACCTCTCTACTGTATATAGCCTCTACTGTATATAGCCCCTCTACTGTATATAGCCTCTACTGTATATAACCTCTCTACTGTATATAGCCTCTCTACTGTATATAGCCTCTCTACTGTATATAGCCCCTCTACTGTATATAGCCTCTCTACTGTATATAGCCTCTCTACTGTATATAGCCTCTCTACTGTATATAAGCTCTCTACTGTATATAGCCTCTCTACTGTATATAAGCTCTCTACTGTATATAGCCTCTCTACTGTATATAGCAGTTCTACTGTATATAACCTCTACTGTATAGAGCCTCTCTACTGTATATAGCCCCTCTACTGTATATAGCCTCTCTACTGTATATAGCCTCTCTACTGTATATAACCTCTCTACTGTATATAGCCTCTCTACTGTATATAGCCTCTCTACTGTATATAACCTCTCTACTGTATATAGCCTCTCTACTGTATATAACCTCTCTACTGTATATAACCTCTCTACTGTATATAGCCTCTCTACTGTATATAGCCTCTCTACTGTATATAACCTCTCTACTGTATATAGACATCTCTACTGTATATAGCCTCTCTACTGTATATAGCCTCACTACTGTATATAAGCTCTCTACTGTATATAGCCTCTCTACTGTATATAGCCTCTCTACTGTATATAACCTCTCTACTGTATATAACCTCTCTACTGTATATAGCCTCTCTACTGTATATAGCCTCTCTACTGTATATAACCTCTCTACTGTATATAGACATCTCTACTGTATATAGCCTCTCTACTGTATATAGCCTCACTACTGTATATAAGCTCTCTACTGTATATAACCTCTCTACTGTATATAGCCTCTCTACTGTATATAGCCTCACTACTGTATATAAGCTCTCTAATGTATATAGCCTCTCTACTGTATATAGCCTCTCTACTGTATATAACCTCTCTACTGTATATAACCTCTCTACTGTATATAGCCTCTCTACTGTATATAACCTCTCTACTGTATATAGCCTCTCTACTGTATATAACCTCTCTACTGTATATAACTTCTCTACTGTATATAGCCTATCTACTGTATATAACCTCTCTACTGTATATAGCCTCTCTACTGTATATAACCTCTCTACTGTATATAACCTCTCTACAGTATATAGCCTCTCTACTGTATATAGCCTCTCTACTGTATATAACCTCTCTACTGTATATAGCCTCTACTGTATATAGCCCCTCTACTGTATATAGCCTCTACTGTATATAGCCCCTCTACTGTATATAGCCTCTACTGTATATAACCCCTCTACTGTATATAGCCTCTCTACTGTATATAGCCTCTCTACTGTATATAACCCCTCTACTGTATATAGCCTCTCTACTGTATATAACCTCTCTACTGTATATAGCCTCTCTACTGTATATAGCCTCTCTACTGTATATAGCCTCTCTACTGTATATAACCTCTCTACTGTATATAGCCTCTCTACTGTATATAGCCTCTCTACTGTATATAGCCCCTCTACTGGATATAGCCTCTCTACTGTATATAACCTCTCTACTGTATATAGCCTCTCTACTGTATATAGCCTCTCTACTGTATATAGCCCCTCTACTGTATATAGCCTCTCTACTGTATATAACCTCTCTACTGTATATAATCTCTCTACTGTATATAACCTCTCTACTGTATATAATCTCTCTACTGTATATAATCTCTCTACTGTATATAACCTCTCTACTGTATATAATCTCTCTACTGTATATAGCCCCTCTACTGTATATAACCTCTCTACTGTATATAGCCTCTCTACTGTATATAGCCCCTCTACTGTATATAACCTCTCTACTGTATATAATCTCTCTACTGTATATAACCTCTCTACTGTATATAACCTCTCTACTGTATATAGCCTCTCTACTGTATATAACCTCTCTACTGTATATAATCTCTCTACTGTATATAACCTCTCTACTGTATATAATCTCTCTACTGTATATAGCTCCTCTACTGTATATAGCCTCTCTACTGTATATAACCTCTCTACTGTATATAATCTCTCTACTGTATATAACCTCTCTACTGTATATAGCCTCTCTACTGTATATAACCACTCTACTGTATATAGCCTCTCTACTGTATATAGCCCCTCTACTGTATATAGCCTCTCTACTGTATATAACCTCTCTACTGTATATAATCTCTCTACTGTATATAACCTCTCTACTGTATATAGCCTCTCTACTGTATATATCCTCTCTACTGTATATAGCCCCTCTACTGTATATTGCCTCTCTACTGTATATAGCCTCTCTACTGTATATAGCCTCTCTACTGTATATAGCCTCTCTACTGTATATAACCTCTCTACTGTATATAGCCTCTCTACTGTATATAACCTCTCTACTGTATATAACCTCTCTACTGTATATAGCCTCTCTACTGTATATAGCCTCTCTACTGTATATAACCTCTCTACTGTATATAGCCTCTCTACTGTATATAACCTCTCTACTGTATATCGCCCCTCTACTGTATATAGCCTCTACTGTATATAGCCTCTCTACTGTATATAGCCTCTCTACTGTATATAACCTCTACTGTATGTAGCCTCTACTGTATATAGCCTCTCTACTGTATATAGCCCCTCTACTGTATATAGCCTCTCTACTGTATATAGCCTCTCTACTGTATATAACCTCTCTACTGTATATAACCCCTCTACTGTATATAGCCTCTCTACTGTATATAACCTCTCTACTGTATATAACCTCTCTACTGTATATAGCCTCTCTACTGTATATAGCCTCTACTGTATATAACCTCTCTACTGTATATAACCTCTCTACTGTATATAGCCTCTCTACTGTATATAACCTCTCTACTGTATATAGCCTCTCTACTGTATATAGCCTCTCTACTGTATAGAGCCCCTCTACTGTATAGAGCCCCTCTACTGTATATAACCTCTCTACTGTATATAGCCTCTCTACTGTATAGAGCCCCTCTACTGTATATAACCTCTCTACTGTATATAGCCTCTCTACTGTATATAACCTCTACTGTATATAACCTCTCTACTGTATATAACCTCTCTACTGTATATAACCTCTCTACTGTATATAGCCTCTCTACTGTATATAGCCTCTCTACTGTATATACGCTCTCTACTGTATATAGCCTCTCTACTGTATATAGCCTCTCTACTGTATATACGCTCTCTACTGTATATAGCCTCTCTACTGTATATAGCCTCTACTGTATATAACCTCTCTTCTGTATATAACCTCTCTACTGTATATAGCCTCTACTGTATATAGCTCTCTACTGTATATAGCCCCTCTACTGTATATAACCTCTCTACTGTGTATAGCCTCTCTACTGTATATAACCTCTCTACTGTATATAACCTCTCTACTGTATATAGCCTCTACTGTATATAGCCTCTACTGTATATAACCTCTCTACTGTATATAGCCTCTACTGTATATAGCCTCTACTGTATATAACCTCTCTACTGTATATAGCCTCTACTGTATATAGCCCCTCTACTGTATATAGCCCCTCTACTGTATATAGCCTCTACTGTATATAACCTCTCTACTGTATATAGCCTCTCTACTGTATATAGCCTCTCTACTGTATATAGCCCCTCTACTGTATATAGCCTCTACTGTATATAACCTCTCTACTGTATATAGACCTCTCTACTGTATATAACCTCTCTACTGTATATAGCCTCTCTACTGTATATAGCCTCTCTACTGTATATAAGCTCTCTACTGTATATAGCCTCTCTACTGTATATAACCTCTCTACTGTATATAGCCTCTCTACTGTATATAACCTCTCTACTGTATATAGCCTCTCTACTGTATATAACCTCTCTACTGTATATAACCTCTCTACTTTATATAGCCTCTCTACTGTATATAACCTCTACTGTATATAACCTCTCTACTGTATATAACCTCTCTACTGTATATAGCCTCTCTACTGTATATAACCTCTCTACTGTATATAGCCTCTCTACTGTATATAACCTCTACTGTATAGAGCCTCTCTACTGTATATAGCCTCTCTACTGTATATAGCCCCTCTACTGTATATAGCCTCTCTACTGTATATAGCCTCTCTACTGTATATAACCTCTCTACTGTATATAGCCTCTCTACTGTATATAACCTCTCTACTGTATATAACCTCTCTACTGTATATAGCCTCTCTACTGTATATAGCCTCTCTACTGTATATAACCTCTACTGTATATAGACATCTCTACTGTATATAGCCTCTCTACTGTATATAGCCTCTCTACTGTATATAAGCTCTCTACTGTATATAGCCTCTCTACTGTATATAGCCTCTCTACTGTATATAGCCTCTCTACTGTATATAGCCTCTCTACTGTATATAACCTCTCTACTGTATATAACCTCTCTACTGTATATAACCTCTCTACTGTATATAGCCTCTCTACTGTATATAACCTCTCTACTGTATATAGCCTCTCTACTGTATATAACCTCTCTACTGTATATAACCTCTCTACTGTATATAGCCTCTCTACTGTATATAGCCTCTCTACTGTATATAACCTCTCTACTGTATATAGCCTCTACTGTATATAGCCCCTCTACTGTATATAGCCTCTACTGTACATAGCCCCTCTACTGTATATAGCCTCTACTGTATATAACCTCTCTACTGTATATAGCCTCTCTACTGTATATAGCCCCTCTACTGTATATAGCCTCTACTGTATATAACCTCTACTGTATATAACCTCTCTACTGTATATAGACCTCTCTACTGTATATAACCTCTCTACTGTATATAGCCTCTCTACTGTATATAGACATCTCTACTGTATATAGCCTCTCTACTGTATATAGCCTCTCTACTGTATATAACCTCTCTACTGTATATAGCCTCTCTACTCTATATAGCCTCTCTACTGTATATAACATCTACTGTATAGAGCCTCTCTACTGTATATAGCCTCTCTACTGTATATAGCCTCTCTACTGTAAATAGCCTCTCTACTGTATATAGCCTCTCTACTGTATATAGCCTCTCTACTGTATATAGCCTCTCTACTGTATATAACCTCTCTACTGTATATAGCCTCTCTACTGTATATAGCCTCTCTACTGTATATAGCCCCTCTACTGTATATAACCTCTCTACTGTATATAACCTCTCTACTGTATATAGCCTCTCTACTGTATATAGCATCTACTGTATATAGCCTCTACTGTATATAGCCCCTCTACTGTATATAGCCCCTCTACTGTATATAGCCCCTCTACTGTATAGATCCTCTCTACTGTATATAGCCTCTACTGTATATAATCTCTCTACTGTATATAACCTCTCTACTGTATATAACCTCTCTACTGTATATAGCCTCTCTTCTGTATATAGCCTCTACTGTATATAGCTCCTCTACTGCTCCTCTACTGTATATAACCTCTCTACTGTATATAACCTCTCTACTGTATATAGCCTCTCTACTGTATATAGCCTCTCTTCTGTATATAGCCTCTACTGTATATAGCTCCTCTACTGCTCCTCTACTGTATATAACCTCTCTACTCTCTACGGTCCTTCTGTAGCTCAGTTGGTAGAGCATGGCGCTTGTAACGCCAGGGTAGTGGGTTCGATCCCCGGGACCACCCATACGTAGAATGTATGCACACATGACTGTAAGTCGCTTTGGATAAAAGCGTCTGCTAAATGGCATATTATTATTATTATTATTATTATTATTATTATTATTATTATATTACTGTATATAGCCCCTCTACTGTATATAGCCTCTCTACTGTATATAGCCCCTCTACTGTATATAGCCTCTACTGTATATAACCTCTCTACTGTATATAGCCTCTACTGTATATAGCCCCTCTACTGTATATAGCCTCTACTGTATATAACCTCTCTACTGTATATAACCTCTCTACTGTATATAACCCCTCTACTGTATATAACCTCTCTACTGTATATAACCTCTCTACTGTATATAGCCCCTCTACTGTATATAGCCTCTCTACTGTATATAGCCTCTCTACTGTATATAGCCTCTCTACTGTATATAACCTCTCTACTGTATATAACCTCTCTACTGTATATAGCCTCTCTACTGTATATAACCTCTCTACTGTATATAACTCCTCTACTGTATATGTAACATTATTTTGATAGCAGGCCCTGATCCCAAAGACTAGATTGCCCCCCGTTGGAGAGAAAGAGAACTACTCATTTTCAACCACTCACAAGTAAGGTTGCAAAATTCGATGAACTATAAATTCGCTGGTTTTCCTAAAATCCTGGTTGGAGGATCCCTGATTTCCTGCTTATTTCCCTCCTGATTCTGTGAATCCTCCAATTGGGATTTCTGGAAAATCGGGGAATTTATTGAAAGTTCACAGAATTTTGCAATCTTACAGACTGGAGCAGGGGAGGTTTTAGAATAGAGACAGGGTTCTATCTGGGTTACAGACTGGAGCAGGGGAGGTTTTAGAATAGAGACAGGGTTCTATCTGGGTTACAGACTGGAGCAGGGGAGGTTTTAGAATAGAGACAGGGTTCTATCTGGGTTACAGACTGGAGCAGGGGAGGTTTTAGAATAGAGACAGGGTTCTATCTGGGTTACAGACTGGAGCAGGGGAGGTTTTAGAATAGAGACAGGGTTCTATCTGGGTTACAGACTGGAGCAGGGGAGGTTCTAGAATAGAGACAGGGTTCTATCTGGGATACAGACTGGAGCAGGGGAAGTTCTAGAATAGAGACAGGGTTCTATCTGGGTTACAGACTGGAGCAGGGGAGGTTTTAGAATAGAGACAGGGTTCTATCTGGGTTACAGACTGGAGCAGGGGAAGTTCTAGAATAGAGACAGGGTTCTATCTGGGTTACAGACTGGAGCAGGGGAAGTTCTAGAATAGAGACAGGGTTCTATCTGGGTTACAGACTGGAGCAGGGGAAGTTCTAGAATAGAGACATGGTTCTATCTGGGCTGCAGACTGAGGCAGGGGAGGTTCTAGAATAGAGACAGGGTTCTATCTGGGCTGCAGACTGGAGCAGGGGAAGTTCTAGAATTTATTGAATTTATTGCAATCCTACTCACAAGGCTCATTTGAATTTCCTGATGCATCAGGAAAATACTCTGCGACGAGAGATCAAGTTAAGATCCAACATCTTTGCGTAAACAAGCTGCACCGTAGATCTGTCATGATGATACAACAGGATGTGTTAAAGGATGAGAAGCATTCGTTTACGATGCTTTGGACAAATCTTTAGCAGGTGTTAGCATCTTTAGCAGGTGTTAGCATCTTCAGCAGGTGTTAGCATCTTTAGCAGGTGTTAGCATCTTTAGCAGGTGTTAGCATCTTTAGCAGGTGTTAGCATCTTTAGCAGGTGTTAGCATCTTTAGCAGGTGTTAGCATCTTCAGCAGGTGTTAGCATCTTTAGCAGGTGTTAGCATCTTTAGCAGGTGTTAGCATCTTTAGCAGGTGTTAGCATCTTTAGCAGGTGTTAGCATCTTTAGCAGGTGTTAGCATCTTCAGCAGGTGTTAGCATCTTCAGCAGGTGTTAGCATCTTTAGCAGGTGTTAGCATCTTCAGCAGGTGTTAGCATCTTCAGCAGGTGTTAGCATCTTTAGCAGGTGTTAGCATCTTTAGCAGGTGTTAGCATCTTTAGCAGGTGTTAGCATCTTTAGCAGGTGTTAGCATCTTTAGCAGGTGTTAGCATCTTCAGCAGGTGTTAGCATCTTTAGCAGGTGTTAGCATCTTTAGCAGGTGTTAGCATCTTTAGCAGGTGTTAGTATCTTCAGCAGGTGTTAGCATCTTTAGCAGGTGTTAGCATCTTTAGCAGGTGTTAGCATCTTTAGCAGGTGTTAGTATCTTCAGCAGGTGTTAGCATCTTTAGCAGGTGTTAGCATCTTTAGCAGGTGTTAGCATCTTTCAAATGTCGTAAGAGGAGGGTACACACAGGGACATAGACTCACCCATAAGAGGAGGGTACATACAGGGACATAGACTCACCCGTAAGAGGAGGGTACATACAGGGACATCTCTTTGTGCCGATCTCTTAACACTTGTGGACCCAGAATTACATAGAGCACCTGACCAATTACGCAAGACTTTAGTCTGAGATTACTGAACTATGAGAGAGGGAAGATTTAGTTGTCTGAGATTACTGAATTATGAGAGAGGGAACATTTAGTTGTCTGAGATTACTGAACTATGAGAGAGGGAAGATTTAGTTGTCTGAGATTACTGAACTATGAGAGAGGGAAGATTTAGTTGTCTGAGATTACTGAATTATGAGAGAGGGAACATTTAGTTGTCTGAGATTACTGAACTATGAGAGAGGGAACATTTAGTTGTCTGAGATTACTGAACTATGAGAGAGGGAAGATTTAGTTGTCTGAGATTACTGAACTATGAGAGAGGGAATCAGGGGTGGGATCAAATCCATTTAAATCCAATCAATACAGGATATATATAATTTCTGATTGTTCAATTTAATTGAACAATCTGTATCTCATGTTTCTGGTGTAGTATGTCTGGTATGAATTGCTCGTTCGATTGGGAAAACCCATCTATTGCTCTGTTCCAGTATCCACTGGCATACAACTTAGAATGCAACAACATATTAGACATTCTAGAATCCAAGAGGTGTTCTAGTGTGGATACTGGAACGTCATAACCACCCCAAGCACCCTCCTGCCCACCTCATAGGCCCTTCCCTGGCCTCACGGATGGGGATTGGCTGGAATGGACTGCTCCCCTCTGTCCGTCTCTCTCCTTGTGCTCACCGACTGGCTGACCAGGGCAGCGGGTGGGCAGGGAAGGAGGCGGGTAGGACGGAGGGGGGATGGTGAGGTGGGGGAGGGAGGGAAGAGGTGGTCTGGGAGATGTGGGGAGGGGTGGGGGTGTA
Source organism: Oncorhynchus keta (assembly GCF_023373465.1). NCBI lineage: Eukaryota > Metazoa > Chordata > Actinopteri > Salmoniformes > Salmonidae > Oncorhynchus > Oncorhynchus keta. The sequence continues at coordinate 1,228,586 of NC_068448.1, read as the reverse complement.
GCAGTGGAGGTGAGGGAGGAGGTGAAGGAGTGAGATGATTGGTGTTGGGAGGAGCGGGAGCGTGAGGAGGGCGAGGTGTGTGTGCTGCGGGGGGGTTCGGGTGGCGGGGGGCAGTCACTGATCTGTTCCAGGAGAGAGGGCATGTCCCCCTCGATCTTCTCCAGCACCGCCGCCATTTGCTTCTCGATCTGTTCGATCACGCTGTCCATCTGCCAATCAGCAGTACTACTACCATGACCTCTGACCCCAACACCTCCGTGCTCCAGTCCCCCATACATCCCTCCTCCACCCCCACTGCCGTACAGAGAGGAGCAGTAGGAACCCCCGTACCCCCCCAGCTCAACCTCCTGGCCATATGCGGTGGTGTGTCGGCCTAGATGAGGGGAGCTTCCCAGGGCCCCTATGGTATAACTGTAGCCCCCCTTGGACGGTTCGGGTTGCCCCCTGGACATGCTGAACTCTACACTGTGACTGTCTGCTCTCTGGTCTCTACCAATGGGGCTCGCGTCACCTCTTGGCCCAGTTCTTACTGTTGATCCTGTTCCAAGTACCCCTGACCCTGCTCCAGATGCCCCTCCCCCTCCCATCTCAATCCCAGTTCCTCCCCCTACTCCCCCACCTCCAGCAGGCCTCTCAGCTACAGCCTCAGGGAGCTGGGTCTGACACCAGCTACTGTCACCCAGCTTCTTCTCCTCTACTGGAGCCTGCACTGCCGGCCTCCTGTCAGCAGGTGGGGCTATGGCTGCAGCAGTAGTAGTAGTAGCAGCAGCAGGGCCTGGGCCCATGTTGGGGAGTTGGGCGTCCATCTTGTGTCGTTGAGTCGTTGGAGTCTCAGGAGTGACATAGGTTGATTGCTTCTTCTTGGCATTGCTAGGCAACGATGGTGCTGCTGTGTCGTGGTCAGAGACAGTGACGGGGTCCTGGGGCTTGGTGAGGTCAGGGGTTACGATGGGGGTAGGAGGTGTTTTGGTCTCTGTTGTCGTTTTGGTTTGACCCAATGCGGCGGCCATTTTGCCTGACGTCTTCTTCACGGCTGGCTTCTTTGGCTCGTCTCCCAGAGGTTTGGAGCTGGCATTTGATTGGTTGGGAGGCTGGGACAGCGGTTCATTATTGGTGGAAGGAGAGATCCCTACAGAGGGACTCAAAGGGTTTCTCCCCCCTTCTCCCCTCTCCTCTCCCCACCTACTCACCCCGACTCCCCCGTTCCTCTCCTCACGCTCCGGATTAGTTCCAACCGTCACCTCTGGTGTCACCCCTCTTCCCTCACTCTGCCCTCCTCCTCCCTGGCCCTCACCCCTTCCTTCCCCCTGCCCTCCTGCCTCCACTTCAGCTGCAGCAGTCTCAGACGCACGAAGACGCTGCATGAAGGTGGTGACTCGGATCGCTTTCTGTGAAAGAGAGAGGGGGGAGAGAGAGAGAGGTGGGGAGAGAGAGAGAGGGGGGAGAGAGAGAGAGAAGGAGGGGGGGAGAGGTGGGGAGAGAGAGAGAGGGGGAGAGAGAGAGAGTGGTGGGGAGAGAGAGGGGGAGAGAGAGCGAGAGGGGGAGAGAGAGAGAGGGGGAGAGAGAGGTGGGAGAGAGGGGGAGAGAGAGAGGTGGGAGAGAGAGAGGTGGGAGAGAGAGAGAGAGAGGGGAGCGAGGGGGAGAGAGAGGGGGAGAGAGAGAGGGGAGAGAGGGGGAGAGAGAGAGAGAAGGAGGGAGAGAGAGAGAGGGGGAGAGAGAGAGGGGGAGAGAGAGCGAGAGGGGGAGAGAGAGAGAGGGGGAGAGGTGGGAGAGAGGGGGGGAGAGAGGTGGGAGAGAGAGAGGTGGGAGAGAGAGAGAGAGAGGGGGAGAGATAGAGAGGGGGAGAGAGAGAGGGGAGAGAGGGGGAGAGAGAGAGGTGGGGAGAGAGAGAGGTGGGGAGAGAGAGAGGGGGAGCGAGGGGGAGAGGTGGGGGAGAGAGAGAGGGGGGAGAGAGGGGGGAGAGAGAGGGGAAGAGAGAGAGGGGAGAGAGGGGGAGAGAGAGAGGTGGGGAGAGAGAGAGGTGGGGAGAGAGAGAGGGGGAGCGAGGGGGAGAGGTGGGGAGAGAGAGAGGGGGAGAGAGGGGGAGAGAGGGGAGAGAGAGAGGGGGAGAGAGAGAGAGAGAAGGAGGGGGCAAGAGAGAGAGGTGGGGAGAGAGAGGGGGAGAGAGAGGGGGGGTGAGGGAGAAAGATGTAATCAGACAATACATCCCAGAACCGGACTGTAGATTTGACACATTTTTTGAGGGGGAGAAAAACACGAGTCTTATATCGAGAAACTGTGTGTTTAAGACCAAATATTTATCAGTGAAACATTGATGTCACTGAAGTAAAGCAGTTATAAACACCGCAGACACAGAGTCACCTTTCTCTAGCGTTTAGACCTGTGGGATTCTGTGTGACTTCTTCCTCAAGCACCACATGTATGGGTCGATGAACCAGGAGCCCCCATAGAGGAATGAGATGGGGCCGGGACTGCATCTCAATAGTCAAATGTTGCTTCCTTCTTTTCCTCAGCTCCTTTCCTTGTCTAGTCGACAGATTTTTCACTTTGTCGCTCTAACCGCTAGGCTACCTACCATTCTCCTTTCCTTCGTCTGAGCCGTAGAGATCCGCAAGGCTGTAACTACACTATATATATATATATATAAACAAAAGTATGTGGACACCCTTTAAAATTAGTGGAGTCGGCTATTTTAACCACACTGTTGCAGACAGGTGTATAAAATCGAGCACAAAGCCATGCAATCTCCATAGACAAACATGGGTAGTAGAATGGCCTTACTGAAAAGCTCAGTGACTTTCAACGTGGCACTGTCATAGGATGTCACCTTTCAAACAAGTCAGTTTCTACCCTGCTAGAGTTGCTCCCCCGTCAACTCTAAGTGCCGTTATTGTGAAGTGGAAACGTCTAGTAGCAACAACGGCTCAGCAGCGAAGTGATAGGCCACACAAGCTCACAGAATGGGACCGGCGAGTGCTGAAGCTTGTAGCGTGTAAAAATCCTCTGTCCTCAGTTGCAACACTCACTACCGAGTTACAAACATCCTCTGTCCTCAGTTGCAACACTCACTACCGAGTTACAAACATCCTCTGTCCTCAGTTGCAACACTCACTACCGAGTTACAAACATCCTCTGTCCTCAGTTGCAACACTCACTACCGAGTTACAAACATCCTCTGGATGCAACGTCAGCACAAGAACTGTTCGTCGAGAGTTTCATGAAATGGGTTTCCATGGCCAAACAGCAGCACACAAGCCTAAGATCACCATGAGCAATGCCAAGCGTTGGCTGGAGGGGTGTAAAGCTCACCGCCATTGGACTCTGGAGCAGTGGGAAGGCGATCTCTGGAGTGATGAATCACGCTTCACTATCTGGGAGTCCGACGGACGACTCTGGGTTTGGCTGATACCAGGAGAACGCTACCTGCTCGAATGCATAGTGCCAACTGTACAAACTGCAAAGTTTGGTGGAGGAGGAATAATGGTATAGGACTGTTTTTCAGTGTTTGGGCTTGGCCCCTCATTTCCAGTGAAGGGAAATCTTAACACTATAGCATAGAATGACATTCTAGACGATTCTGTGCTTCCAACTTTGTGGCAACAGTTTGGGGAAGGCCCTTTCCTGTTTCAGCATGACAATGCCCTGGCCACAAAGCGAGGTCCATACAGAAATGTTTAGTCGAGATCAGTGTGGAAGAACTTGTCTGGCCTGCACAGAGCCCTGACCTCAACCCCATCGAACACCTTTGGGATGAATTGGAATGCAGACTGCGAGCCAGGCCTAATCGCCCAACATCAGTGCCCGACATCACTAATGTTCTTGTGGCTGAATGGAACCAAGTCCCTGCAGCAATGTTCCAACATCTAGTGGAAAGCCTTCCCAGAAGAGTGGAGGCTGTTATAGCAGCAATGTTCCAACATCTAGTGGAAAGCCTTCCCAGAAGAGTGGAGGCTGTTATAGCAGCAATGTTCCAACATCTAGTGGAAAGCCTTCCCAGAAGAGAGGAGGCTGTTATAGCAGCAATGTTCCAACATCTAGTGGAAAGCCTTCCCAGAAGAGTGGAGGCTGTTATAGCAGCAATGTTCGAACATCTAGTGGAAAGCCTTCCCAGAAGAGAGGAGGCTGTTATAGCAGCAATGTTCCAACATCTAGTGGAAAGCCTTCCCGGAAAAGAGTGGAGGCTGTTTATAGCAGCAATGTTCCAACATCTAGTGGAAAGCCTTCCCAGAAGAGTGGAGGCTGTTATAGCAGCAATGTTCGAACATCTAGTGGAAAGCCTTCCCAGAAGAGAGGAGGCTGTTATAGCAGCAATGTTCCAACATCTAGTGGAAAGCCTTCCCAGAAGAGTGGAGGCTGTTATAGCAGCAATGTTCGAACATCTAGTGGAAAGCCTTCCCAGAAGAGTGGAGGATGTTATAGCAGCAATGTTCCAACATCTAGTGGAAAGCCTTCCCAGAAGAGTGGAGGCTGTTTATAGCAGCAAAGGGGGGACCAATTCCATATTAATGCCCATGATGTTGGAATGAGATGTTTGATGAGCAGGTGTCCATATACTTTTGCAGTGTACAGTTGAAGTCGGAAGTTTACATACACTTAGGTTGGAGTCATTAAAACTTGTTTTTCAACCACTCCTTACATTTCTTGTTAGTTAAAATTTCTTTGGGACTGGGGGGCTGTATTGAGTAGCTTGGATGAATAAGGTGCCCAAAGTAAACTGCCTCCTACTCTGTCCCAGATGCTAATATATGCATATTATTAGTAGATGTGGATGGGAAACACTCTGAAGTTACTAAACCTGTTTGAATGATGTCTGTGAGTATAACAGAACTCATATGGCAGGCAAAAACCTGAGAAAAAAATCCAACCAGGAAGTGGGAATTCTGAGGTTTGTAGTTTTTCAACTCACTGCTTATCGAATACACAGTGTCTATGGGGTCAAATTGCACTTCCTAAGGCTTCCACTAGATGTCAACAGTCTTTAGAACCTTGTTTGGTGCTTCAACTGTGAAGTGGGGGCTCATAAGGGCTCTTTGAGTCAGAGGTCTGGCAGAGTACCATGAGCTCGTGACGCGCATTCACGTGAGAGTTCGCTTGCGTTCCATTGCAATTCTACAGACAAAGGAATTCTCCGGTTGGAACATTATTGAAGATTTATGATTTAAAATGTCCTAAACATTGATTCTATACTTCGTTTGACATGTTTCTACGAACTGTAATCCGACATTTCGTCTTAAATTTCACCTGGACCGACCCACGCGTCGTGAGTTTGGATTGTGTACTAAACGCGCAAACAATAGGAGGTATTTGGACATAAATGAAGGACTCTACCGAACAAATCAAACATTTATTGTGGAACTAGGATTCCTGGGAGTGCATTCTGATGAAGATCATCAAATGTAAGTGAATATTTATACTGCTATTTCTGACTTCTGTTGACTACACAACATGGCGGGTATCTGTTTGGCTGTTTTGTTGTCTTGGCACTGTACTCAGATTATTGCATGGTTTGCTTTTTCCATAAAGCTTTTTTGAAATCTGACACAGCGGTCAGGTTCAAGGTTCATCCTTGGAAGCAATTTCCAAACGCCCGAAGGCACCACAATCATCTGTACAAACAATAGTATAAACACCATGGGACCACGCAGCCGTCATACCACTCAGGAAGGAGACACGTTCTGTCTCCTAGAGATGAATGTAATTTGGTGTGAAAAGCGCAAATCAGTCCCAGAACAACAGCAAACGATCTTGTGAAGATGCTGGAGGAAAACAGGTACAAAAGTATCTATATCCACAGTAAAACAAGTCCTATATTGACATAACCTGAAAGGCTGCTCAGCAAGGAAAAAGCCACTGCTCCAAAACCGCCATAAAAAAGTCAGACTACAGTTTGCAACAGAGAGAGAGAGAGAGGCCCCCAAACTTGGGTTTGGGACCTGAGAAAATCTATACTAAAACTCAAACCCTGGCCCTGCCCTCTAAGTAAATCCCCATCATGGTCTCCTGCCGTTCATCTAATCTGTGTTCCCCACATCAGTGCAGATGAAGGAAAGGAAACAAGGGAAGGATTCAAGGAAAGAAGTCACTTGAGATGCACCCGAAGAAGAGGAGCGGGGCAGAGCAGATGGAACTCTTCGGGGATTGGCTGAGTGACGTTGGGCTGGATCAGAGTGGAATGGGTTTAGGGAAGAGAGTCATCTCACCAATCAGCCATTATCAACACATTTCCTCTCTCTCTCTCTGTGTTCCTCTCTCTCTCTGTGTTCCTCTCTCTGTGTTCCTCTCTCTCTCTGTGTTCCTCTCTCTCTCTGTGTTCCTCTCTCTCTGTCTCTTTCTCTCTGTCTCTCTCTCTCTCTCTCTCTGTCTCTCGCTCTCTCTCTCTCTCTCTGTCTCGCTCTCTCTCAGTTCCTCTCTCTTTCTCTCTCTCTCTGTTTCTCTCTCTCTGTTCCTCTCTTTCTCTCTCTGTTTCTCTCTCTCTGTCTCTCGCTCTCTCTCAGTTCCTCTCTCTTTCTCTCTCTCTGTTCCTCTCTTTCTCTCTCTGTTTCTCTCTCTCTGTTCCTCTCTTTCTCTCTCTGTTTCTCTCTCTCTGTTCCTCTCTGTTTCTCTCTCTCTCTGTGTTCCTTTCTCTCTCTCTCTCTCTCTCTCTCTCTCTCTCTCTCTCTCTCTCTCTCTCTCTCTCTCTCAGTTCCCTCTCTCTCTCTCTCTCTCTCTCTCTCTCTCTCTCTCTCTCTCTCTCTCTCTCAGTTCCCCTCTCTCTCTCCCTCTCTGAATCTCCTTTGAGATTCCTAGGGATGCGCCCCAAATGGCACCCTATTCTCTATATAGTGCACTACCTTTGTCTCGGCCCTTGTCTCGCGAATGCAGCATTATCCTTCAGCTGGTGTTCAGCCAGGTGATTCTGAACACATTTTACAATAATGACATGATTTGCCGTGAGATTAGCAGTGAGATTAGCCGTGAGATTAGCCGTGAGATTAGCAGGCCATCAGAAATGAGTGAAGGTTGATTTGGTGTGTGTGACTCTCTCTCTATCTCTCCAGATACATAGAGAACTAACTACTACCGTACCTTCAGTTTCTGGGAACCACATGCAGGGGAGACAAGAGGGTTAAGAGGGGTTAATCATGCTGCTACTACAGTACATCACTACATCCTCCTGGATATCCTTCATCATAATCATCACCATCATCATCATCCTTGGAAACAACCAAAGGAGGCTGGTGGGCGGTATTCTGGGAGGACAGGCTCATTGTAACGTGTAATCTGGGAGGACAGGCTCATTGTAACGTATAATCTGGGAGGACAGGCTCATTGTAACGTATAATCTGGGAGGACAGGCTCATTGTAACGCGTAATCTGGGAGGACAGGCTCATTGTAACATGTAATCTGGGAGGACAGGCTCATTGTGACATTTAATCTGGGAGGACAGGCTCATTGTGACATGTAATCTGGGAGGAAAGGCTCATTGTAACGTGTAATCTGGGAGGACAGGCTCATTGTAATGTGTAATCTGGGAGGACAGGCTCATTGTAACGTGTAATCTGGGAGGACAGGCTCATTGTAACGTATAATCTGGGGTGACAGGCTCATTGTAATGTGTAATCTGGGAGGATAGGCTCATTGTATTGTGTAATCTGGGAGGACAGGCTCATTGTAACGTTATAATCTGGGAGGACAGGCTCATTGTAACGTATAATCTGGGAGGACAGGCTCATTGTAACGCGTAATCTGGGAGGACAGGCTCATTGTAACATGTAATCTGGGAGGACAGGCTCATTGTGACATTTAATCTGGGAGGACAGGCTCATTGTGACATGTAATCTGGGAGGAAAGGCTCATTGTAACGTGTAATCTGGGAGGACAGGCTCATTGTAATGTGTAATCTGGGAGGAAAGGCTCATTGTAACATGTAATCTGGGAGGACAGGCTCATTGTAACGTATAATCTGGGGGACAGGCTCATTGTAATGTGTAATCTGGGAGGATAGGCTCATTGTATTGTGTAATCTGGGAGGACAGGCTCATTGTAACGTGTAATCTGGGAGGATAGGCTCATTGTATTGTGTAATCTGGGAGGACAGGCTCATTGTAACGTATAATCTGGGAGGATAGGTTCATTGTAATGTTTAATCTGGGAGGATAGGCTCATCGTGTTTGATACCTTTCCGTTCTTTCCATTCCAGCAAGGAGCACGTCCTCCTAAATGTTTGCCCACCAGCCTTCTCTGGAAACAACAATGTAATTTCATCACCATCATCAATTTAATCCAGGTAAATAAATCCAAATATTTTTCTCATGAGGGGAACTTGTTGTGAGCAGTAGTACCAGTTCGATGACTGGAGTAGCCCAGGACTGAACTAGAGGAAAAAACTAGAGGAAAAAACCTGGAACAGTAGAGGACATACATTAGGACTAATGCTGCATTCAAGACCACTGGGAACTGGGGGAAAAAACAAGTTCCGACTTGGAAAAATATTTTCGAACGATCATCCTAGAGCTCTGACTTTCCAACCTGAAGATCACTGACATCATGATTTGATCCTGTTCCTTAGAGATCCCAGTGGGGTCATGATTTAACCCGGTTCCTTAGAGATCCCATTGGGGGTCATGATTTAACCCGGTTCCTTAGAGATCCCAGTGGGGTCATGATTTGATCCTGTTCCTTAGAGATCCCAGTGGGGTCATGATTTAACCCTGTTCCTTAGAGATCCCAGTGGGGTCATGATTTGACCCTGTTCCTTAGAGATCCCAGTGGGGTCATGATTTGATCCTGTTCCTTAGAGATCCCAGTGGGGTCATGATTTGACCCTGTTCCTTAGAGATCCTAGTGGGGTCATGATTTAACCCTGTTCCTTAGAGATCCCAGTGGGGTCATGATTTGACCCTGTGCCTTAGAGATCCCAGTGGGGTCATGATTTAACCCGGTTCCTTAGAGATCCCAGTGGGGTCATGATTTGACCCTGTTCCTTAGAGATCCCAGTGGGGTCATGATTTAACCCGGTTCCTTAGAGATCCCAGTGGGGTCATGATTTGACCCTGTTCCTTAGAGATCCCAGTGGGGTCATGATTTGACCCTGTTCCTTAGAGATCCCAGTGGGGTCATGATTTAAGCCTGTTTCTTAGAGATCCGAGTGGGGTCATGATTTGACCCTGTTCCTTAGAGATCCCAGTGGGGTCATGATTTAACCCTGTTCCTTAGAGATCCCAGTGGGGTCATGATTTAACCCTGTTCCTTAGAGATCCCAGTGGGGTCATGATTTAACCCTGTTCCTTAGAGATCCCAGTGGGGTCATGATTTAACCCTGTTCCTTAGAGATCCCAGTGGGGTCATGATTTAACCCTGTTCCTTAGAGATCCCAGTGGGGTCATGATTTGACCCTGTTCCTTAGAGATCCCAGTGGGGTCATGATTTAACCCGGTTCCTTAGAGATCCCAGTGGGGTCATGATTTAACCCTGTTCCTTAGAGATCCCAGTGGGGTCATGATTTGACCCTGTTCCTTAGAGATCCCAGTGGGGGTCATGATTTAACCCTGTTCCTTAGAGATCCCAGTGGGGTCATGATTTGACCCTGTTCCTTAGAGATCCCAGTGGGGGTCATGATTTGACCCGGTTTCTTAGAGATCCCAGTGGGGGTCATGATTTGACCGGGTTTCTTAGAGATCCCAGTGGGGTCATGATTTGATCCTGTTCCTTAGAGATCCCAGTGGGGTCATGATTTAACCCTGTTCCTTAGAGATCCCAGTGGGGTCATGATTTGACCCTGTTCCTTAGAGATCCCAGTGGGGGTCATGATTTAACCCTGTTCCTTAGAGATCCCAGTGGGGTCATGATTTGACCCTGTTCCTTAGAGATCCCAGTGGGGGTCATGATTTGACCCGGTTTCTTAGAGATCCCAGTGGGGGTCATGATTTGACCGGGTTTCTTAGAGATCCCAGTGGGGTCATGATTTGATCCTGTTCCTTAGAGATCCCAGTGGGGTCATGATTTAACCCGGTTCCTTAGAGATCCCAGTGGGGTCATGATTTAACCCTGTTCCTTAGAGATCCCAGTGGGGGTCATGATTTAACCTTGTTCCTTAGAGATCCCAGTGGGGTCATGATTTGACCCTGTTCCTTAGAGATCCCAGTGGGGGTCATGATTTGACCCGGTTTCTTAGAGATCCCAGTGGGGGTCATGATTTGACCCGGTTTCTTAGAGATCCCAGTTGGGTCATGATTTGACCCTGTTCCTTAGAGATCCCAGTGGGGTCATGATTTGACCCTGTTCCTTAGAGATCCTAGTGGGGTCATGATTTAAGCCTGTTTCTTAGAGATCCGAGTGGGGTCATGATTTGACCCTGTTCCTTAGAGATCCCAGTGGGGTCATGATTTAACCCTGTTCCTTAGAGATCCCAGTGGGGTCATGATTTAACCCTGTTCCTTAGAGATCCCAGTGGGGTCATGATTTAACCCTGTTCCTTAGAGATCCCAGTGGGGTCATGATTTAACCCTGTTCCTTAGAGATCCCAGTGGGGTCATGATTTAACCCTGTTCCTTAGAGATCCCAGTGGGGTCATGATTTGACCCTGTTCCTTAGAGATCCCAGTGGGGTCATGATTTAACCCGGTTCCTTAGAGATCCCAGTGGGGTCATGATTTAACCCTGTTCCTTAGAGATCCCAGTGGGGTCATGATTTGACCCTGTTCCTTAGAGATCCCAGTGGGGGTCATGATTTAACCCTGTTCCTTAGAGATCCCAGTGGGGTCATGATTTGACCCTGTTCCTTAGAGATCCCAGTGGGGGTCATGATTTGACCCGGTTTCTTAGAGATCCCAGTGGGGGTCATGATTTGACCCGGTTTCTTAGAGATCCCAGTGGGGTCATGATTTGATCCTGTTCCTTAGAGATCCCAGTGGGGTCATGATTTAACCCTGTTCCTTAGAGATCCCAGTGGGGTCATGATTTAACCCTGTTCCTTAGAGATCCCAGTGGGGGTCATGATTTAACCCTGTTCCTTAGAGATCCCAGTGGGGTCATGATTTGACCCTGTTCCTTAGAGATCCCAGTGGGGGTCATGATTTGACCCGGTTTCTTAGAGATCCCAGTGGGGGTCATGATTTGACCCGGTTTCTTAGAGATCCCAGTTGGGTCATGATTTGATCCTGTTCCTTAGAGATCCCAGTGGGGTCACGATTTAACCCTGTTCCTTAGAGATCCCAGTGGGGTCATGATTTGACCCTGTTCCTTAGAGATCCCAGTGGGGTCCTGATTTAACCCGGTTCCTTAGAGATCCCAGTGGGGTCATGATTTGATCCTGTTCCTTAGAGATCCCAGTGGGGTCATGATTTGACCCTGTTCCTTAGAGATCCCAGTGGGGTCATGATTTAACCCGGTTCCTTAGAGATCCCAGTTGTCTTGAAAGCACCAATAGAGACAAAACATGTACGAATGCGATGAGGATTCTTACCCTCCACTTGGCCTTAGCAAAGTTCTTCTCAAACTGGGCACACACTCCCTCCTTCAGGTTCTTCTCCGACGCCCCGTTACCAGCAATCCTGACCGACAGAAAAATAAACATGTTAACGACAACGTTCATTGAGTTAGTGTGTGTGTGTGTGTTAGTGTGTGTGTGTGTTAGTGTGTGTGTGTGTTAGTGTGTGTGTGCTCACCACTTGTGTACGAGAGCATCTGTAGCTGTGATTCTCAGCATCTGGTCCACCTCCATCAGTCTACACACCAACTCCTTAGCTGAGATGGGGAGAGAGAGAGGATGTGCAGTACAGTAAGTCATTGTTATGTACCTGCACTACATTACCCCCCTCTAGTGGACAGGCACTACATTACCTCCCTCTAGTGGACCTGCACTACATTACCCCCTCTAGTGGACCTGCATTACATTACCCCCCTCTAGCAGGCATGCACTACATTACCTCCCTCTAGTGGACCTGCACTACATTACCCCCTCTAGTGGACCTGCATTACATTACCCCCCTCTAGCGGACCTGCACTGCATTACACCCTCTAGTGGACCTGCACCGCATTACACCCTCTAGTGGACCTGCATTACATTACCCCTTCTAGTGGACCTGCACCTCATTACCCCCTCAAGTGGACCTGCATTACATTACCCCCTCTAGTGGACCTGCATTACATTACCCCCCTCTAGCGGACCTGCACTGCATTACACCCTCTAGTGGACCTGCACCTCATTTCCCCCTCTAGTGGACCTGCATTACATTACCCCTTCTAGTGGACCTGCACCTCATTACCCCCTCAAGTGGACCTGCACCTCATTACCCCCTCTAGTGGACCTGCATTACATTACCCCCTCTAGTGAACCTGCACCACATTACCCCCCTCTAGTGGACCTGCACTGCATTACCCCCTCTAGTGGACCTGCACTACATTACCCCTCTCTAGCGGACAGGGACCACATTACCCCCCTCTAGTGGACATGCACTACATTACCCCCCTCTAGCGGACCTGCACTACATTACCCCCTCTAGTGGACAGGCACTACATTGCCCCCTCTAGTGGACCTGCACTACATTACCCCCTCTAGTGGACAGGCACTACATTACCTCCCTCTAGTGGACCTGCACTACATTACCCCCTCTAGCAGACCTGCACTACATTACCTCCCTCTAGCAGACCTGCACTACATTACCTCTCTCTAGTGGACCTGCACTACATTACCTCCCTCTAGTGGACCTGCACTACATTACCCCCTCTAGTGGACAGGCACTACATTGCCCCCTCTAGTGGACCTGCACCACATACCTCCCTCTAGTGGACTTGCACTACATTACCCCCTCTAGTGGACAGGCACTACATTACCCCCTCTAGTGGACCTGCATTACATTACCCCCTCTAGTGGACCTGCACCTCATTACCCCCCTCTAGTGTACCTGCACTGCATTACACCCTCTAGTGGACAGGCACTACATTGCCCCCTCTAGTGGACCTGCACCACATACCTCCCTCTAGTGGACTTGCACTACATTACCCCCTCTAGTGGACAGGCACTACATTACCCCCTCTAGTGGACCTGCATTACATTACCCCCTCTAGTGGACCTGCACTACATTACCCCCTCTAGTGGACAGGCACTACATTGCCCCCTCTAGTGGACCTGCACCACATACCTCCCTCTAGTGGACTTGCACTACATTACCCCCTCTAGTGGACAAGCACTACATTACCCCCTCTAGTGGACCTGCATTACATTACCCCCTCTAGTGGACCTGCACATCATTGCCCCCTCTAGTGGACCTGCATTACATTACCCCCTCTAGTGGACCTGCACTACATTACTCCCCTCTAGTGGACCTGCACTACATTACCCCCTCTAGTGGACCGACACCACATTACCCCCTCTAGTGGACCTGCACTACATTACCCCCTCTAGCGGACCTGCACTGCATTACCCCCTCTAGTGGACCTGCACTACATTGCCCCCCTCTAGTGGACCTGCACTACATTGCCCCCTCTTGCGGACCTGCACTAAATTTCCCCCCTCTAGTGGACCTTCACTACATTACCTCCCTCTAGTGGACCTGCACTACATTAACACCTCTAGTGGACCTGCACTACATTGCCCCCTCTAGTGGACCTGCACTACATTACCTCCCTCTAGTGGACCTGCACTACATTACCCCACTCTAGTGGACATAAATTACACTACCCCCCTCTAGCGGACCTGACTACATTACCCCCTCTAATGGACCTAAACTACATTACCCCTACTCTAGTGGACCTGCACTACGTTACCCCCTCTAGTGACATGCACTACATTACCCCCTCTAGTGGTTGTCTCTACACTACTCCCTCTAGTGGTTGTCTTTACATTACCCCCTCTAGTGGTTGTTCTACATTACCCCCTCTAGTGGTTGTCTCTACATTACCCCATATAGTGTTTTTTTCTACATTACCCCCTTTAGTGGTTGTCTCTACATTACTCCCTCTAGTGTTTTTCCAACATTACCCCCTCTAGTGGTTGTCTCTACACTACCCCCTCTAGTGGTTGTTTCTACATTACCCCCTCTTGTGGCTGTCTCTACATTTCACATTTTGGTCATTTATAACCCTGGTCCTCCGGAGTTGGGCTGTTGGGGGTGCCGGAGTTGGGCTGTTGGGGGTACCGGAGTTGGGCTGTTGGGGGTACCGGAGTTGGGCTGTTGGGGGTACTGGAGTTGGGCTGTTGGGGGTACTGGAGGAACGGAGTTGGGCTGTTGGGAGTATTGGAGGACCGGAGTTGGGCTGTTGGGGGTACTGAAGGACCGGAGTTGGGCTGTTGGGGGTACTGGAGGAGGGCTGTTGGGGGTACTGGAGGACTGGAGTTGGGCTGTTCGGGGGACTGGAGGACTGGAGTTGGGCTGTTGGGGGTACTGGAGGAGGGCTGTTGGGGGTACTGGAGGACTGGAGTTGGGCTGTTGGGGGTACTGAAGGACCGGAGTTGGGCTGTTGGGGGTACTGGAGGAGGGCTGTTGGGGGTACTGAAGGACCGGAGTTGGGCTGTTGGGGGTACTGGAGGAGGGCTGTTGGGGGTACTGGAGGACTGGAGTTGGGCTGTTCGGGGGACTGGAGGACTGGATTTGGGCTGTTGGGGGTACTGGAGGACTGGAGTTGGGCTGTTGGGGGGACTGGAGGACTGGAGTTGGGCTGTTGGGGGACTGGAGGACTGGAGTTGGGCTGTTGGGGGGACTGGAGGACTGGAGTTGGGCTGTTGGGGGGACTGGAGGACTGGAGTTGGGCTGTTCGGGGGACTGGAGGACTGGAGTTGGGCTGTTGGGGGACTGGAGGACTGGAGTTGGGCTGTTTGGGGGACTGGAGGACTGGAGTTGGGCTGTTGGGGGTACTGGAGGACTGGAGTTGGGCTGTTTGGGGGACTGGAGGACTGGAGTTGGGCTGTTTGGGGGACTGGAGGACTGGAGTTGGGCTGTTCGGGGGACTGGAGGACTGGAGTTGGGCTGTTGGGGGACTGGAGGACTGGAGTTGGGCTGTTTGGGGGACTGGAGGACTGGAGTTGGGCTGTTGGGGGTACTGGAGGAGGGCTGTTGGGGGTACTGGAGGACTGGAGTTGGGCTGTTGGGGGACTGGAGGACTGGAGTTGGGCTGTTGGGGGGACTGGAGGACTGGAGTTGGGGAAACACTGATTTAGCAGACACTCGTCTCATCCAGAGCGACTAATTGTGGAACTAAGGATCACAGCGAAGACAACCTGTATATCCCAGTCCGTTCTGGCAGGTAAAGGGGACATCCGTGTTGGTGCATTAAAGACAGGTACCACAGTAAGAAGTCATTGATTTCTTCTTCAGAGTTGTGTTGTTGTTGTTGTTGTTGTTGTGTTGTTGTTGTGTTGTTGTTGTTGTTGTTGTTGTGTTGTTGTTGTTGTTGTGTTGTTGTTGTGTTGTTGTTGTTGTTGTTGTTGTGTTGTTGTTGTTGTGTTGTTGTTGTGTTGTTGTTGTTGTTGTTGTTGTCGTTGTGTTGTCGTTGTGTTGTCGTTGTGTTGTTGTTGTGTACCTGGAACAGAGATGTCCTCCCAGTAAGGAGCGTCAGTCAGTCGTTGTGTTGTTGTTGTGTTGTTGTTGTCGTTGTGTTGTTGTGTTGTTGTTGTGTTGTTGTTGTTGTTGTTGTCGTTGTGTTGTCGTTGTGTTGTCGTTGTGTTGTGTTGTCGTTGTGTTGTCGTTGTGTTGTCGTTGTGTTGTTGTGTTGTTGTTGTGTTGTTGTTGTTGTTGTTGTCGTTGTGTTGTCGTTGTGTTGTCGTTGTCATTGTGTTGTCGTTGTGTTGTCGTTGTGTTGTCGTTGTCATTGTGTTGTCGTTGTGTTGTTGTTGTTGTTGTGTTGTCGTTGCGTTGTCATTGTGTTGTCGTTGTGTTGTTGTTGTGTTGTCGTTGTGTTGTCGTTGTGTTGTCATTGTGTTGTCGTTGTGTTGCCGTTGTGTTGTTGTTGTGTTGTTGTGTTGTTGTTGTGTTGTTGTGTTGTTGTCGTTGTGTTGTCATTGTGTTGTCGTTGTGTTGTTGTTGTGTTGTTGTTGTGTTGTCATTGTGTTGTCATTGTGTTGTTGTTGTGTTGTTGTTGTGTTGTCATTGTGTTGTCATTGTGTTGTTGTTGTGTTGTCATTGTGTTGTCGTTGTGTTGTTGTTGTGTTGTCATTGTGTTGTTGTTGTGTTGTCGTTGTGTTGTCATTGTGTTGTCGTTGTGTTGTCATTGTGTTGTCGTTGTGTTGTCATTGTGTTGTCGTTGTGTTGTTGTTGTGTTGTTGTTGTGTTGTCATTGTGTTGTCATTGTGTTGTTGTTGTGTTGTCATTGTGTTGTCATTGTGTTGTCATTGTGTTGTTGTTGTGTTGTTGTTGTGTTGTCATTGTGTTATCATTGTGTTGTTGTTGTGTTGTCATTGTGTTGTCATTGTGTTGTTGTTGTGTTGTTGTTGTGTTGTCATTATGTTGTCATTGTGTTGTCGTTGTGTTGTCATTGTGTTGTCATTGTGTTGTCATTGTGTTGTCGTTGTGTTGTTGTTGTGTTGTCATTGTGTTGTCGTTGTGTTGTCATTGTGTTGTCGTTGTGTTGTCGTTGTGTTGTCATTGTGTTGTCATTGTGTTGTCGTTGTGTTGTCGTTGTGTTGTGTTGTTGTTGTGTTGTCATTGTGTTGTCATTGTGTTGTGTTGTTGTTGTGTTGTCGTTGTGTTGTCATTGTGTTGTCGTTGTGTTGTCATTGTGTTGTCGTTGTGTTGTCGTTGTGTTGTCGTTGTGTTGTCGTTGTGTTGTCGTTGTGTTGTCGTTGTGATGTGTTATCATTGTGTTGTCGTTGTGTTGTCATTGTGTTGTCGTTGTGTTGTCATTGTGTTGTCGTTGTGTTGTCGTTGTGTTGTCATTGTGTTGTCGTTGTGTTGTTGTTGTGTTGTCATTGTGTTGTCGTTGTGTTGTGTTATCATTGTGTTGTCGTTGTGTTGTCATTGTGTTGTCGTTGTGTTGTCATTGTGTTGTCATTGTGTTGTCGTTGTGTTGTCGTTGTGTTGTCGTTGTGTTGTCGTTGTGTTGTCATTGTGTTGTCATTGTGTTGTCGTTGTGTTGTCATTGTGTTGTCATTGTGTTGTCGTTGTGTTGTCGTTGTGTTGTCGTTGTGTCGTTGTGTTGTCATTGTGTTGTCGTTGTGTTGTCATTGTGTTGTCGTTGTGTTGTCGTTGTGTTGTCATTGTGTTGTCGTTGTGTTGTCGTTGTGTTGTCGTTGTGTTGTCGTTGTGTTGTCATTGTGTTGTCGTTGTGTTGTTGTTGTGTTGTCATTGTGTTGTCGTTGTGTTGTTGTTGTGTTGTCATTGTGTTGTCATTGTGTTGTCATTGTGTTGTCGTTGTGTTGTCGTTGTGTTGTCATTGTGTTGTCATTGTGTTGTTGTTGTGTTGTCATTGTGTTGTCATTGTGTTGTCATTGTGTTGTCATTGTGTTGTCATTGTGTTGTCATTGTGTTGTTGTTGTGTTGTCATTGTGTTGTCGTTGTGTTGTCGTTGTGTTGTCATTGTGTTGTCATTGTGTTGTCGTTGTGTTGTTGTTGTGTTGTCATTGTGTTGTCGTTGTGTTGTCATTGTGTTGTCATTGTGTTGTCGTTGTGTTGTTGTTGTGTTGTCATTGTGTTGTCGTTGTGTTGTCATTGTGTTGTCATTGTGTTGTTGTTGTGTTGTCATTGTGTTGTCGTTGTGTTGTCATTGTGTTGTCATTGTGTTGTCATTGTGTTGTCGTTGTGTTGTTGTTGTGTTGTTGTTGTGTTGTCATTGTGTTGTCATTGTGTTGTCGTTGTGTTGTTGTTGTGTTGTTGTTGTGTTGTCATTGTGTTGTCATTGTGTTGTCATTGTGTTGTCGTTGTGTTGTTGTTGTGTTGTCGTTGTGTTGTCATTGTGTTGTCATTGTGTTGTCATTGTGTTGTCATTGTGTTGTCATTGTGTTGTTGTTGTGTTGTCGTTGTGTTGTCATTGTGTTGTCATTGTGTTGTCATTGTGTTGTCATTGTGTTGTCATTGTGTTGTTGTTGTGTTGTCGTTGTGTTGTTGTTGTGTTGTTGTTGTGTTGTTGTTGTGTTGTTGTGTTGTTGTCGTTGTGTTGTCGTTGTGTTGTCGTTGTGTTGTTGTTGTGTTGTCGTTGTGTTGTCATTGTGTTATCATTGTGTTGTCGTTGTGTTGTCGTTGTGTTATCATTGTGTTGTTGTTGTGTTGTCATTGTGTTGTCATTGTGTTGTCATTGTGTTGTTGTTGTGTTGTTGTTGTGTTGTCATTGTGTTGTCATTGTGTTGTTGTTGTGTTGTTGTTGTGTTGTCATTGTGTTGTCGTTGTGTTGTGTTGTCATTGTGTTGTCGTTGTGTTGTCATTGTGTTGTCATTGTGTTGTTGTTGTGTTGTCATTGTGTTGTCATTGTGTTGTCGTTGTGTTGTTGTTGTGTTGTCATTGTGTTGTCATTGTGTTGTCATTGTGTTGTCATTGTGTTGTTGTTGTGTTGTCATTGTGTTGTTGTTGTGTTGTCATTGTGTTGTTGTTGTGTTGTCATTGTGTTGTCGTTGTGTTATCATTGTGTTGTCATTGTGTTGTCATTGTGTTGTTGTTGTGTTGTGTTGTCATTGTGTTGTTGTTGTGTTGTCGTTGTGTTGTGTTGTCGTTGTGTTGTCATTGTGTTGTCATTGTGTTGTCGTTGTGTTGTCATTGTGTTGTCGTTGTGTTGTCGTTGTGTTGTCATTGTGTTGTCATTGTGTTGTCGTTGTGTTGTCGTTGTGTTGTTGTTGTGTTGTCATTGTGTTGTTGTTGTGTTGTTGTTGTGTTGTCATTGTGTTGTCATTGTGTTGTTGTTGTGTTGTCATTGTGTTGTCATTGTGTTGTCATTGTGTTGTTGTTGTGTTGTCATTGTGTTGTCATTGTGTTGTTGTTGTGTTGTTGTTGTGTTGTCATTGTGTTGTCATTGTGTTGTCATTGTGTTGTCATTGTGTTGTCATTGTGTTGTCGTTGTGTTGTCATTGTGTTGTCGTTGTGTTGTCGTTGTGTTGTCGTTGTGTTGTCATTGTGTTGTCATTGTGTTGTCGTTGTGTTGTCATTGTGTTGTCATTGTGTTGTCGTTGTGTTGTCATTGTGTTGTCGTTGTGTTGTCGTTGTGTTGTCGTTGTGTTGTCGTTGTGTTGTTGTTGTGTTGTTGTTGTGTTGTCGTTGTGTTGTCGTTGTGTTGTCGTTGTGTTGTCATTGTGTTGTCGTTGTGTTGTCATTGTGTTGTCATTGTGTTGTCATTGTGTTGTCATTGTGTTGTTGTTGTGTTGTCATTGTGTTGTTGTTGTGTTGTCATTGTGTTGTTGTTGTGTTGTCATTGTGTTGTCGTTGTGTTGTCATTGTGTTGTCGTTGTGTTATCATTGTGTTGTTGTTGTGTTGTCATTGTGTTGTTGTTGTGTTGTCATTGTGTTGTCATTGTGTTGTCGTTGTGTTGTCATTGTGTTGTCATTGTGTTGTCATTGTGTTGTCGTTGTGTTGTCGTTGTGTTGTCGTTGTGTTGTCGTTGTGTTGTCATTGTGTTGTTGTTGTGTTGTCATTGTGTTGTTGTTGTGTTGTCATTGTGTTGTTGTTGTGTTGTCATTGTGTTGTCGTTGTGTTGTCATTGTGTTGTCGTTGTGTTATCATTGTGTTGTTGTTGTGTTGTCGTTGTGTTGTCATTGTGTTGTCGTTGTGTTATCATTGTGTTGTCATTGTGTTGTCATTGTGTTGTTGTTGTGTTGTCATTGTGTTGTCATTGTGTTGTCGTTGTGTTGTCATTGTGTTGTCATTGTGTTGTCGTTGTGTTGTCATTGTGTTGTCATTGTGTTGTCGTTGTGTTGTTGTTGTGTTGTTGTTGTGTTGTCATTGTGTTGTCATTGTGTTGTCGTTGTGTTGTTGTTGTGTTGTTGTTGTGTTGTCATTGTGTTGTCATTGTGTTGTCGTTGTGTTGTCGTTGTGTTGTCATTGTGTTGTCGTTGTGTTGTTGTTGTGTTGTCATTGTGTTGTCATTGTGTTGTTGTTGTGTTGTCGTTGTGTTGTCATTGTGTTGTTGTTGTGTTGTCGTTGTGTTATCATTGTGTTGTCATTGTGTTGTCATTGTGTTGTTGTTGTGTTGTCATTGTGTTGTCATTGTGTTGTCATTGTGTTGTTGTTGTGTTGTTGTTGTGTTGTCATTGTGTTGTCATTGTGTTGTTGTTGTGTTGTTGTTGTGTTGTCATTGTGTTATCATTGTGTTGTTGTCGTTGTGTTGTCATTGTGTTGTCATTGTGTTGTCATTGTGTTGTTGTTGTGTTGTTGTTGTGTTGTCATTGTGTTGTCATTGTGTTGTTGTTGTGTTGTTGTTGTGTTGTCATTGTGTTGTCATTGTGTTGTCGTTGTGTTGTCGTTGTGTTGTCGTTGTGTTGTGTTGTCATTGTGTTGTCATTGTGTTGTTGTTGTGTTGTTGTTGTGTTGTCATTGTGTTGTCATTGTGTTGTTGTTGTGTTGTCGTTGTGTTGTCGTTGTGTTGTGTTGTTGTTGTGTTGTCATTGTGTTGTCATTGTGTTGTCGTTGTGTTGTGTTGTCATTGTGTTGTTGTTGTGTTGTCATTGTGTTGTTGTTGTCATTGTGTTGTCGTTGTGTTGTGTTGTCATTGTGTTGTCATTGTGTTGTTGTTGTGTTGTCGTTGTGTACCTGGAACGGAGATGTCGTCCCAGTAAGGAGCGTCAGTCAGTCATTGTGTTGTTGTTGTGTTGTCGTTGTGTTGTGTTGTCGTTGTGTTGTCATTGTGTTGTCGTTGTGTTGTTGTTGTGTTGTCATTGTGTTGTCATTGTGTTGTCATTGTGTTGTCGTTGTGTTGTCGTTGTGTTGTTGTTGTGTTGTCGTTGTGTACCTGGAACGGAGATGTCGTCCCAGTAAGGAGCGTCAGTCAGTCATTGTGTTGTTGTTGTGTTGTCGTTGTGTTGTGTTGTCGTTGTGTTGTCATTGTGTTGTCGTTGTGTTGTCGTTGTGTTGTTGTTGTGTTGTCATTGTGTTGTCATTGTGTTGTCATTGTGTTGTTGTTGTGTTGTTGTTGTGTTGTCATTGTGTTGTCGTTGTGTTGTGTTGTCGTTGTGTTGTCATTGTGTTGTCGTTGTGTTGTTGTTGTGTTGTTGTTGTGTTGTCATTGTGTTGTCATTGTGTTGTCGTTGTGTTGTTGTTGTGTTGTCATTGTGTTGTCATTGTGTTGTCATTGTGTTGTCGTTGTGTTGTCGTTGTGTTGTTGTTGTGTTGTCGTTGTGTACCTGGAACGGAGATGTCGTCCCAGTAAGGAGCGTCAGTCAGTCATTGTGTTGTTGTTGTGTTGTCGTTGTGTTGTGTTGTCGTTGTGTTGTCATTGTGTTGTCATTGTGTTGTCGTTGTGTTGTCATTGTGTTGTCGTTGTGTTGTCGTTGTGTTGTCGTTGTGTTGTCGTTGTGTTGTCGTTGTGTTGTTGTTGTGTTGTCGTTGTGTTGTCGTTGTGTTGTCATTGTGTTGTTGTTGTGTTGTCGTTGTGTTGTCGTTGTGTTGTCGTTGTGTTGTTGTCGTTGTTGTTGTGTTGTTGTTGTGTTGTTGTTGTTGTTGTTGTGTACCTGGAACAGAGATGTCGTCCCAGTAAGGAGTGTCAAACTCAAACTCCCCGGCTACGATACGACAGAAGATGATCCGGTTGTGAAGGTCTGTGTCCTCTTCTTCTGTCTCGTCGTAGAACGGAGGATTCCCTGACAGACTGAGAGAGATTGAGAACGGAGACAAAACATGAAATACAAAGATCATTTCCATCAGACACATTTGCAGAAGTCATCCTCAAACTACTGGGGACAGGACTAGTCATTATGATGTTACTACTGGGGACAGGACTAGTCATTATGATGTTACTACTGGGGACAGGACTAGTCATTATGATGTTATTACTGGGGACAGGACTAGTCATTATGATGTTATTACTGGGGACAGGACTAGTCATTATGATGTTATTACTGGGGACAGGACTAGTCATTATGATGTTACTACTGGGGACAGGACTAGTCATTATGATGTTACTACTGGGGACAGGACTAGTCATTATGATGTTACTACTGGGGACAGGACTAGTCATTATGATGTTACTACTGGGGACAGGACTAGTCATTATGATGTTACTACTGGGGACAGGACTAGTCATTATGATGTTATTACTGGGGACAGGACTAGTCATTATGATGTTATTACTGGGGACAGGACTAGTCATTATGATGTTATTACTGGGGACAGGACTAGTCATTATGATGTTATTACTGGGGACAGGACTAGTCATTATGATGTTACTACTGGGGACAGGACTAGTCATTATGATGTTACTACTGGGGACAGGACTAGTCATTATGATGTTACTACTGGGGACAGGACTAGTCATTATGATGTTATTACTGGGGACAGGACTAGTCATTATGATGTTATTACTGGGGACAGGACTAGTCATTATGATGTTATTACTGGGGACAGGACTAGTCATTATGATGTTACTACTGGGGACAGGACTAGTCATTATGATGTTACTACTGGGGACAGGACTAGTCATTATGATGTTACTACTGGGGACAGGACTAGTCATTATGATGTTACTACTGGGGACAGGACTAGTCATTATGATGTTACTACTGGGGACAGGACTAGTCATTATGATGTTATTACTGGGGACAGGACTAGTCATTATGATGTTATTACTGGGGACAGGACTAGTCATTATGATGTTATTACTGGGGACAGGACTAGTCATTATGATGTTATTACTGGGGACAGGACTAGTCATTATGATGTTACTACTGGGGACAGGACTAGTCATTATGATGTTACTACTGGGGACAGGACTAGTCATTATGATGTTACTACTGGGGACAGGACTAGTCATTATGATGTTACTACTGGGGACAGGACTAGTCATTATGATGTTATTACTGGGGACAGGACTAGTCATTATGATGTTATTACTGGGGACAGGACTAGTCATTATGATGTTATTACTGGGGACAGGACTAGTCATTATGATGTTATTACTGGGGACAGGACTAGTCATTATGATGTTACTACTGGGGACAGGACTAGTCATTATGATGTTACTACTGGGGACAGGACTAGTCATTATGATGTTACTACTGGGGACAGGACTAGTCATTATGATGTTATTACTGGGGACAGGACTAGTCATTATGATGTTATTACTGGGGACAGGACTAGTCATTATGATGTTATTACTGGGGACAGGACTAGTCATTATGATGTTATTACTGGGGACAGGACTAGTCATTATGATGTTACTACTGGGGACAGGACTAGTCATTATGATGTTACTACTGGGGACAGGACTAGTCATTATGATGTTACTACTGGGGACAGGACTAGTCATTATGATGTTATTACTGGGGACAGGACTAGTCATTATGATGTTATTACTGGGGACAGGACTAGTCATTATGATGTTATTACTGGGGACAGGACTAGTCATTATGATGTTACTACTGGGGACAGGACTAGTCATTATGATGTTACTACTGGGGACAGGACTAGTCATTATGATGTTACTACTGGGGACAGGACTAGTCATTATGATGTTACTACTGGGGACAGGACTAGTCATTATGATGTTACTACTGGGGACAGGACTAGTCATTATGATGTTACTACTGGGGACAGGACTAGTCATTATGATGTTATTACTGGGGACAGGACTAGTCATTATGATGTTATTACTGGGGACAGGACTAGTCATTATGATGTTACTACTGGGGACAGGACTAGTCATTATGATGTTACTACTGGGGACAGGACTAGTCATTATGATGTTACTACTGGGGACAGGACTAGTCATTATGATGTTATTACTGGGGACAGGACTAGTCATTATGATGTTACTACTGGGGACAGGACTAGTCATTATGATGTTACTACTGGGGACAGGACTAGTCATTATGATGTTACTACTGGGGACAGGACTAGTCATTATGATGTTACTACTGGGGACAGGACTAGTCATTATGATGTTACTACTGGGGACAGGACTAGTCATTATGATGTTATTACTGGGGACAGGACTAGTCATTATGATGTTACTACTGGGGACAGGACTAGTCATTATGATGTTATTACTGGGGACAGGACTAGTCATTATGATGTTATTACTGGGGACAGGACTAGTCATTATGATGTTATTACTGGGGACAGGACTAGTCATTATGATGTTACTACTGGGGACAGGACTAGTCATTATGATGTTACTACTGGGGACAGGACTAGTCATTATGATGTTATTACTGGGGACAGGACTAGTCATTATGATGTTACTACTGGGGACAGGACTAGTCATTATGATGTTACTACTGGGGACAGGACTAGTCATTATGATGTTATTACTGGGGACAGGACTAGTCATTATGATGTTACTACTGGGGACAGGACTAGTCATTATGATGTTACTACTGGGGACAGGACTAGTCATTATGATGTTATTACTGGGGACAGGACTAGTCATTATGATGTTATTACTGGGGACAGGACTAGTCATTATGATGAGTTACTACTGGGGACAGGACTAGTCATTATGATGTTACTACTGGGGACAGGACTAGTCATTATGATGAGTTACTACTGGGGACAGGACTAGTCATTATGATGTTACTACTGGGGACAGGACTAGTCATTATGATGTTATTACTGGGGACAGGACTAGTCATTATGATGTTATTACTGGGGACAGGACTAGTCATTATGATGTTATTACTGGGGACAGGACTAGTCATTATGATGTTACTACTGGGGACAGGACTAGTCATTATGATGTTACTACTGGGGACAGGACTAGTCATTATGATGTTACTACTGGGGACAGGACTAGTCATTATGATGTTATTACTGGGGACAGGACTAGTCATTATGATGTTACTACTGGGGACAGGACTAGTCATTATGATGTTATTACTGGGGACAGGACTAGTCATTATGATGTTACTACTGGGGACAGGACTAGTCATTATGATGTTATTACTGGGGACAGGACTAGTCATTATGATGTTACTACTGGGGACAGGACTAGTCATTATGATGTTATTACTGGGGACAGGACTAGTCATTATGATGTTACTACTGGGGACAGGACTAGTCATTATGATGTTATTACTGGGGACAGGACTAGTCATTATGATGTTATTACTGGGGACAGGACTAGTCATTATGATGTTACTACTGGGGACAGGACTAGTCATTATGATGTTATTACTGGGGACAGGACTAGTCATTATGATGAGTTACTACTGGGGACAGGACTAGTCATTATGATGTTATTACTGGGGACAGGACTAGTCATTATGATGTTATTACTGGGGACAGGACTAGTCATTATGATGTTACTACTGGGGACAGGACTAGTCATTATGATGTTATTACTGGGGACAGGACTAGTCATTATGATGAGTTACTACTGGGGACAGGACTAGTCATTATGATGTTATTACTGGGGACAGGACTAGTCATTATGATGTTATTACTGGGGACAGGACTAGTCATTATGATGTTACTACTGGGGACAGGACTAGTCATTATGATGTTATTACTGGGGACAGGACTAGTCATTATGATGAGTTACTACTGGGGACAGGACTAGTCATTATGATGTTATTACTGGGGACAGGACTAGTCATTATGATGTTACTACTGGGGACAGGACTAGACATTATGATGTTATTACTGGGGACAGGACTAGTCATTATGATGTTACTACTGGGGACAGGACTAGTCATTATGATGTTATTACTGGGGACAGGACTAGTCATTATGATGTTACTACTGGGGACAGGACTAGTCATTATGATGTTACTACTGGGGACAGGACTAGTCATTATGATGTTATTACTGGGGACAGGACTAGTCATTATGATGTTATTACTGGGGACAGGACTAGTCATTATGATGTTACTACTGGGGACAGGACTAGTCATTATGATGTTACTACTGGGGACAGGACTAGTCATTATGATGTTACTACTGGGGACAGGACTAGTCATTATGATGTTATTACTGGGGACAGGACTAGTCATTATGATGTTACTACTGGGGACAGGACTAGTCATTATGATGTTACTACTGGGGACAGGACTAGTCATTATGATGTTACTACTGGGGACAGGACTAGTCATTATGATGTTACTACTGGGGACAGGACTAGTCATTATGATGTTACTACTGGGGACAGGACTAGTCATTATGATGTTATTACTGGGGACAGGACTAGTCATTATGATGTTACTACTGGGGACAGGACTAGTCATTATGATGTTATTACTGGGGACAGGACTAGTCATTATGATGTTATTACTGGGGACAGGACTAGTCATTATGATGTTACTACTGGGGACAGGACTAGTCATTATGATGTTACTACTGGGGACAGGACTAGTCATTATGATGTTACTACTGGGGACAGGACTAGTCATTATGATGTTATTACTGGGGACAGGACTAGTCATTATGATGTTACTACTGGGGACAGGACTAGTCATTATGATGTTACTACTGGGGACAGGACTAGTCATTATGATGTTACTACTGGGGACAGGACTAGTCATTATGATGTTACTACTGGGGACAGGACTAGTCATTATGATGTTATTACTGGGGACAGGACTAGTCATTATGATGTTATTACTGGGGACAGGACTAGTCATTATGATGTTACTACTGGGGACAGGACTAGTCATTATGATGTTACTACTGGGGACAGGACTAGTCATTATGATGTTATTACTGGGGACAGGACTAGTCATTATGATGTTACTACTGGGGACAGGACTAGTCATTATGATGTTACTACTGGGGACAGGACTAGTCATTATGATGTTATTACTGGGGACAGGACTAGTCATTATGATGTTACTACTGGGGACAGGACTAGTCATTATGATGTTACTACTGGGGACAGGACTAGTCATTATGATGTTATTACTGGGGACAGGACTAGTCATTATGATGTTATTACTGGGGACAGGACTAGTCATTATGATGAGTTACTACTGGGGACAGGACTAGTCATTATGATGTTACTACTGGGGACAGGACTAGTCATTATGATGAGTTACTACTGGGGACAGGACTAGTCATTATGATGTTACTACTGGGGACAGGACTAGTCATTATGATGTTATTACTGGGGACAGGACTAGTCATTATGATGTTATTACTGGGGACAGGACTAGTCATTATGATGTTATTACTGGGGACAGGACTAGTCATTATGATGTTATTACTGGGGACAGGACTAGTCATTATGATGTTATTACTGGGGACAGGACTAGTCATTATGATGTTACTACTGGGGACAGGACTAGTCATTATGATGTTATTACTGGGGACAGGACTAGTCATTATGATGTTACTACTGGGGACAGGACTAGTCATTATGATGTTACTACTGGGGACAGGACTAGTCATTATGATGTTACTACTGGGGACAGGACTAGTCATTATGATGTTATTACTGGGGACAGGACTAGTCATTATGATGTTACTACTGGGGACAGGACTAGTCATTATGATGTTATTACTGGGGACAGGACTAGTCATTATGATGTTACTACTGGGGACAGGACTAGTCATTATGATGTTATTACTGGGGACAGGACTAGTCATTATGATGTTACTACTGGGGACAGGACTAGTCATTATGATGTTATTACTGGGGACAGGACTAGTCATTATGATGTTACTACTGGGGACAGGACTAGTCATTATGATGTTATTACTGGGGACAGGACTAGTCATTATGATGTTATTACTGGGGACAGGACTAGTCATTATGATGTTACTACTGGGGACAGGACTAGTCATTATGATGTTATTACTGGGGACAGGACTAGTCATTATGATGAGTTACTACTGGGGACAGGACTAGTCATTATGATGTTATTACTTGGGACAGGACTAGTCATTATGATGTTATTACTGGGGACAGGACTAGTCATTATGATGTTACTACTGGGGACAGGACTAGTCATTATGATGTTATTACTGGGGACAGGACTAGTCATTATGATGAGTTACTACTGGGGACAGGACTAGTCATTATGATGTTATTACTGGGGACAGGACTAGTCATTATGATGTTATTACTGGGGACAGGACTAGTCATTATGATGTTACTACTGGGGACAGGACTAGTCATTATGATGTTATTACTGGGGACAGGACTAGTCATTATGATGAGTTACTACTGGGGACAGGACTAGTCATTATGATGTTATTACTGGGGACAGGACTAGTCATTATGATGTTACTACTGGGGACAGGACTAGACATTATGATGTTATTACTGGGGACAGGACTAGTCATTATGATGTTACTACTGGGGACAGGACTAGTCATTATGATGTTATTACTGGGGACAGGACTAGTCATTATGATGTTACTACTGGGGACAGGACTAGTCATTATGATGTTACTACTGGGGACAGGACTAGTCATTATGATGTTATTACTGGGGACAGGACTAGTCATTATGATGTTACTACTGGGGACAGGACTAGTCATTATGATGTTATTACTGGGGACAGGACTAGTCATTATGATGTTATTACTGGGGACAGGACTAGTCATTATGATGTTACTACTGGGGACAGGACTAGTCATTATGATGTTACTACTGGGGACTAGTCATTATGATGTTACTACTGGGGACAGGACTAGTCATTATGATGTTACTACTGGGGACAGGACTAGTCATTATGATGTTATTACTGGGGACAGGACTAGTCATTATGATGTTATTACTGGGGACAGGACTAGTCATTATGATGTTACTACTGGGGACAGGACTAGTCATTATGATGTTACTACTGGGGACAGGACTAGTCATTATGATGTTACTACTGGGGACAGGACTAGTCATTATGATGTTATTACTGGGGACAGGACTAGTCATTATGATGTTACTACTGGGGACAGGACTAGTCATTATGATGTTACTACTGGGGACAGGACTAGTCATTATGATGTTACTACTGGGGACAGGACTAGTCATTATGATGTTACTACTGGGGACAGGACTAGTCATTATGATGTTACTACTGGGGACAGGACTAGTCATTATGATGTTACTACTGGGGACAGGACTAGTCATTATGATGTTACTACTGGGGACAGGACTAGTCATTATGATGTTATTACTGGGGACAGGACTAGTCATTATGATGTTACTACTGGGGACAGGACTAGTCATTATGATGTTATTACTGGGGACAGGACTAGTCATTATGATGTTATTACTGGGGACAGGACTAGTCATTATGATGTTACTACTGGGGACAGGACTAGTCATTATGATGTTACTACTGGGGACAGGACTAGTCATTATGATGTTACTACTGGGGACAGGACTAGTCATTATGATGTTATTACTGGGGACAGGACTAGTCATTATGATGTTACTACTGGGGACAGGACTAGTCATTATGATGTTACTACTGGGGACAGGACTAGTCATTATGATGTTACTACTGGGGACAGGACTAGTCATTATGATGTTACTACTGGGACAGGACTAGTCATTATGATGTTATTACTGGGGACAGGACTAGTCATTATGATGTTATTACTGGGGACAGGACTAGTCATTATGATGTTACTACTGGGGACAGGACTAGTCATTATGATGTTACTACTGGGGACAGGACTAGTCATTATGATGTTATTACTGGGGACAGGACTAGTCATTATGATGTTACTACTGGGGACAGGACTAGTCATTATGATGTTACTACTGGGGACAGGACTAGTCATTATGATGTTATTACTGGGGACAGGACTAGTCATTATGATGTTACTACTGGGGACAGGACTAGTCATTATGATGTTACTACTGGGGACAGGACTAGTCATTATGATGTTATTACTGGGGACAGGACTAGTCATTATGATGAGTTACTACTGGGGACAGGACTAGTCATTATGATGTTACTACTGGGGACAGGACTAGTCATTATGATGTTACTACTGGGGACAGGACTAGTCATTATGATGAGTTACTACTGGGGACAGGACTAGTCATTATGATGTTACTACTGGGGACAGGACTAGTCATTATGATGTTATTACTGGGGACAGGACTAGTCATTATGATGTTATTACTGGGGACAGGACTAGTCATTATGATGTTATTACTGGGGACAGGACTAGTCATTATGATGTTACTACTGGGGACAGGACTAGTCATTATGATGTTATTACTGGGGACAGGACTAGTCATTATGATGTTACTACTGGGGACAGGACTAGTCATTATGATGTTACTACTGGGGACAGGACTAGTCATTATGATGTTACTACTGGGGACAGGACTAGTCATTATGATGTTATTACTGGGGACAGGACTAGTCATTATGATGTTACTACTGGGGACAGGACTAGTCATTATGATGTTATTACTGGGGACAGGACTAGTCATTATGATGTTACTACTGGGGACAGGACTAGTCATTATGATGTTATTACTGGGGACAGGACTAGTCATTATGATGTTACTACTGGGGACAGGACTAGTCATTATGATGTTATTACTGGGGACAGGACTAGTCATTATGATGTTACTACTGGGGACAGGACTAGTCATTATGATGTTATTACTGGGGACAGGACTAGTCATTATGATGTTATTACTGGGGACAGGACTAGTCATTATGATGTTACTACTGGGGACAGGACTAGTCATTATGATGTTATTACTGGGGACAGGACTAGTCATTATGATGAGTTACTACTGGGGACAGGACTAGTCATTATGATGTTATTACTGGGGACAGGACTAGTCATTATGATGTTATTACTGGGGACAGGACTAGTCATTATGATGTTACTACTGGGGACAGGACTAGTCATTATGATGTTATTACTGGGGACAGGACTAGTCATTATGATGAGTTACTACTGGGGACAGGACTAGTCATTATGATGTTATTACTGGGGACAGGACTAGTCATTATGATGTTATTACTGGGGACAGGACTAGTCATTATGATGTTACTACTGGGGACAGGACTAGTCATTATGATGTTATTACTGGGGACAGGACTAGTCATTATGATGAGTTACTACTGGGGACAGGACTAGTCATTATGATGTTATTACTGGGGACAGGACTAGTCATTATGATGTTACTACTGGGGACAGGACTAGACATTATGATGTTATTACTGGGGACAGGACTAGTCATTATGATGTTACTACTGGGGACAGGACTAGTCATTATGATGTTATTACTGGGGACAGGACTAGTCATTATGATGTTACTACTGGGGACAGGACTAGTCATTATGATGTTACTACTGGGGACAGGACTAGTCATTATGATGTTATTACTGGGGACAGGACTAGTCATTATGATGTTACTACTGGGGACAGGACTAGTCATTATGATGTTATTACTGGGGACAGGACTAGTCATTATGATGTTATTACTGGGGACAGGACTAGTCATTATGATGTTACTACTGGGGACAGGACTAGTCATTATGATGTTACTACTGGGGACTAGTCATTATGATGTTACTACTGGGGACAGGACTAGTCATTATGATGTTACTACTGGGGACAGGACTAGTCATTATGATGTTACTACTGGGGACAGGACTAGTCATTATGATGTTACTACTGGGGACAGGACTAGTCATTATGATGTTACTACTGGGGACAGGACTAGTCATTATGATGTTACTACTGGGGACAGGACTAGTCATTATGATGTTATTACTGGGGACAGGACTAGTCATTATGATGTTATTACTGGGGACAGGACTAGTCATTATGATGTTACTACTGGGGACAGGACTAGTCATTATGATGTTATTACTGGGGACAGGACTAGTCATTATGATGTTACTACTGGGGACTAGTCATTATGATGTTACTACTGGGGACAGGACTAGTCATTATGATGTTATTACTGGGGACAGGACTAGTCATTATGATGTTACTACTGGGGACTAGTCATTATGATGTTATTACTGGGGACAGGACTAGTCATTATGATGTTATTACTGGGGACAGGACTAGTCATTATGATGAGTTACTACTGGGGACAGGACTAGTCATTATGATGTTACTACTGGGGACAGGACTAGTCATTATGATGTTACTACTGGGGACTAGTCATTATGATGTTACTACTGGGGACAGGACTAGTCATTATGATGTTACTACTGGGGACAGGACTAGTCATTATGATGTTATTACTGGGGACAGGACTAGTCATTATGATGTTACTACTGGGGACTAGTCATTATGATGTTACTACTGGGGACAGGACTAGTCATTATGATGTTATTACTGGGGACAGGACTAGTCATTATGATGTTACTACTGGGGACTAGTCATTATGATGTTACTACTGGGGACAGGACTAGTCATTATGATGTTATTACTGGGGACAGGACTAGTCATTATGATGTTACTACTGGGGACTAGTCATTATGATGTTATTACTGGGGACAGGACTAGTCATTATGATGTTATTACTGGGGACAGGACTAGTCATTATGATGTTATTACTGGGGACAGGACTAGTCATTATGATGTTACTACTGGGGACAGGACTAGTCATTATGATGTTACTACTGGGGACAGGACTAGT
Source organism: Oncorhynchus keta (assembly GCF_023373465.1). Taxonomy (NCBI): domain Eukaryota; kingdom Metazoa; phylum Chordata; class Actinopteri; order Salmoniformes; family Salmonidae; genus Oncorhynchus; species Oncorhynchus keta. The sequence goes on along the minus strand of NC_068448.1, from coordinate 1,195,972 downwards.
CATTATGATGTTATTACTGGGGACAGGACTAGTCATTATGATGTTACTACTGGGACAGGACTAGTCATTATGATGTTACTACTGGGGACAGGACTAGTCATTATGATGTTATTACTGGGGACAGGACTAGTCATTATGATGTTATTACTGGGGACAGGACTAGTCATTATGATGTTATTACTGGGGACAGGACTAGTCATTATGATGTTATTACTGGGGACAGGACTAGTCATTATGATGTTACTACTGGGGACAGGACTAGTCATTATGATGTTATTACTGGGGACAGGACTAGTCATTATGATGTTATTACTGGGGACAGGACTAGTCATTATGATGTTATTACTGGGGACAGGACTAGTCATTATGATGTTATTACTGGGGACAGGACTAGTCATTATGATGTTATTACTGGGGACAGGACTAGTCATTATGATGTTATTACTGGGGACAGGACTAGTCATTATGATGTTATTACTGGGGACAGGACTAGTCATTATGATGTTATTACTGGGGACAGGACTAGTCATTATGATGTTACTACTGGGGACAGGACTAGTCATTATGATGTTACTACTGGGGACTAGTCATTATGATGTTATTACTGGGGACAGGACTAGTCATTATGATGTTATTACTGGGGACAGGACTAGTCATTATGATGTTATTACTGGGGACAGGACTAGTCATTATGATGTTATTACTGGGGACAGGACTAGTCATTATGATGTTACTACTGGGGACTAGTCATTATGATGTTATTACTGGGGACAGGACTAGTCATTATGATGTTATTACTGGGGACAGGACTAGTCATTATGATGTTATTACTGGGGACAGGACTAGTCATTATGATGTTACTACTGGGGACAGGACTAGTCATTATGATGTTATTACTGGGGACAGGACTAGTCATTATGATGTTATTACTGGAGACAGGACTAGTCATTATGATGTTACTACTGGGGACAGGACTAGTCATTATGATGTTATTACTGGGGACAGGACTAGTCATTATGATGTTATTACTGGGGACAGGACTAGTCATTATGATGTTAGTACTGGGGACAGGACTAGTCATTATGATGTTATTACTGGGGACAGGACTAGTCATTATGATGTTACTACTGGGGACTAGTCATTATGATGTTACTACTGGGGACTAGTCATTATGATGTTACTACTGGGGACTAGTCATTATGATGTTATTACTGGGGACAGGACTAGTCATTATGATGTTATTACTGGGGACAGGACTAGTCATTATGATGTTACTACTGGGGACAGGACTAGTCATTATGATGTTACTACTGGGGACAGGACTAGTCATTATGATGTTACTACTGGGGACAGGACTAGTCATTATGATGTTACTACTGGGGACTAGTCATTATGATGTTACTACTGGGGACAGGACTAGACATTATGATGTTATTACTGGGGACAGGACTAGTCATTATGATGTTATTACTGGAGACAGGACTAGTCATTATGATGAGTTACTACTGGGGACAGGACTAGTCATTATGATGTTACTACTGGGGACTAGTCATTATGATGTTATTACTGGGGACAGGACTAGACATTATGATGTTATTACTGGGGACAGGACTAGTCATTATGATGTTATTACTGGGGACAGGACTAGTCATTATGATGTTATTACTGGAGACAGGACTAGTCATTATGATGAGTTACTACTGGGGACAGGACTAGTCATTATGATGTTATTACTGGGGACAGGACTAGTCATTATGATGAGTTACTACTGGGGACAGGACTAGTCATTATGATGTTATTACTGGGGACAGGACTAGTCATTATGATGTTATTACTGGGGACAGGACTAGTCATTATGATGTTATTACTGGGGACAGGACTAGTCATTATGATGTTATTACTGGAGACAGGACTAGTCATTATGATGAGTTACTACTGGGGACAGGACTAGTCATTATGATGTTATTACTGGAGACAGGACTAGTCATTATGATGAGTTACTACTGGGGACAGGACTAGTCATTATGATGTTATTACTGGGGACAGGACTAGTCATTATGATGTTATTACTGGAGACAGGACTAGTCATTATGATGAGTTACTACTGGGGACAGGACTAGTCATTATGATGTTATTACTGGGGACAGGACTAGTCATTATGATGTTATTACTGGAGACAGGACTAGTCATTATGATGAGTTACTACTGGGGACAGGACTAGTCATTATGATGTTATTACTGGGGACAGGACTAGTCATTATGATGTTATTACTGGAGACAGGACTAGTCATTATGATGAGTTACTACTGGGGACAGGACTAGTCATTATGATGTTATTACTGGAGACAGGACTAGTCATTATGATGAGTTATTACTGGGGACAGGACTAGTCATTATGATGAGTTATTACTGGGGACAGGACTAGTCATTATGATGTTATTACTGGAGACAGGACTAGTCATTATGATGAGTTACTACTGGGGACAGGACTAGTCATTATGATGTTATTACTGGGGACAGGACTAGTCATTATGATGTTATTACTGGGGACAGGACTAGTCATTATGATGTTACTACTGGGGACAGGACTAGTCATTATGATGTTACTACTGGGGACAGGACTAGTCATTATGATGTTACTACTGGGGACAGGACTAGTCATTATGATGTTACTACTGGGGACAGGACTAGTCATTATGATGTTACTACTGGGGACAGGACTAGTCATTATGATGTTACTACTGGGGACAGGACTAGTCATTATGATGTTATTACTGGGGACAGGACTAGTCATTATGATGTTACTACTGGGGACAGGACTAGTCATTATGATGAGTTACTACTGGGGACAGGACTAGTCATTATGATGTTATTACTGGGGACAGGACTAGTCATTATGATGTTACTACTGGGGACAGGACTAGTCATTATGATGTTATTACTGGGGACAGGACTAGTCATTATGATGTTATTACTGGGGACAGGACTAGTCATTATGATGTTACTACTGGGGACTAGTCATTATGATGTTATTACTGGGGACAGGACTAGTCATTATGATGTTATTACTGGGGACAGGACTAGTCATTATGATGTTACTACTGGGGACTAGTCATTATGATGTTATTACTGGGGACAGGACTAGTCATTATGATGTTATTACTGGGGACAGGACTAGTCATTATGATGTTATTACTGGGGACTAGTCATTATGATGTTATTACTGGGGACAGGACTAGTCATTATGATGTTATTACTGGGGACAGGACTAGTCATTATGATGTTATTACTGGGGACAGGACTAGTCATTATGATGTTATTACTGGGGACTAGTCATTATGATGAGTTACTACTGGGGACAGGACTAGTCATTATGATGTTACTACTGGGGACAGGACTAGTCATTATGATGTTACTACTGGGGACAGGACTAGTCATTATGATGTTACTACTGGGGACAGGACTAGTCATTATGATGTTATTACTGGGGACAGGACTAGTCATTATGATGTTATTACTGGGGACAGGACTAGTCATTATGATGTTACTACTGGGGACAGGACTAGTCATTATGATGTTATTACTGGGGACAGGACTAGTCATTATGATGTTATTACTGGGGACAGGACTAGTCATTATGATGTTATTACTGGGGACAGGACTAGTCATTATGATGTTATTACTGGGGACAGGACTAGTCATTATGATGTTACTACTGGGGACAGGACTAGTCATTATGATGTTATTACTGGGGACAGGACTAGTCATTATGATGTTATTACTGGGGACAGGACTAGTCATTATGATGTTATTACTGGGGACAGGACTAGTCATTATGATGTTACTACTGGGGACAGGACTAGTCATTATGATGTTATTACTGGGGACAGGACTAGTCATTATGATGTTATTACTGGGGACAGGACTAGTCATTATGATGTTACTACTGGGGACAGGACTAGTCATTATGATGTTACTACTGGGGACAGGACTAGTCATTATGATGTTATTACTGGGGACAGGACTAGTCATTATGATGTTACTACTGGGGACAGGACTAGTCATTATGATGTTACTACTGGGGACAGGACTAGTCATTATGATGTTATTACTGGGGACAGGACTAGTCATTATGATGTTACTACTGGGGACAGGACTAGTCATTATGATGTTATTACTGGGGACAGGACTAGTCATTATGATGTTATTACTGGGGACAGGACTAGTCATTATGATGTTATTACTGGGGACAGGACTAGTCATTATGATGTTATTACTGGGGACAGGACTAGTCATTATGATGTTATTACTGGGGACAGGACTAGTCATTATGATGTTATTACTGGGGACAGGACTAGTCATTATGATGTTACTACTGGGGACAGGACTAGTCATTATGATGTTACTACTGGGGACAGGACTAGTCATTATGATGTTATTACTGGGGACAGGACTAGTCATTATGATGTTACTACTGGGGACAGGACTAGTCATTATGATGTTATTACTGGGGACAGGACTAGTCATTATGATGAGTTACTACTGGGGACAGGACTAGTCATTATGATGTTATTACTGGGGACAGGACTAGTCATTATGATGTTATTACTGGGGACAGGACTAGTCATTATGATGTTATTACTGGGGACAGGACTAGTCATTATGATGTTACTACTGGGGACAGGACTAGTCATTATGATGTTATTACTGGGGACAGGACTAGTCATTATGATGTTACTACTGGGGACAGGACTAGTCATTATGATGTTACTACTGGGGACAGGACTAGTCATTATGATGTTACTACTGGGGACAGGACTAGTCATTATGATGTTATTACTGGGGACAGGACTAGTCATTATGATGTTACTACTGGGGACAGGACTAGTCATTATGATGTTACTACTGGGGACAGGACTAGTCATTATGATGTTATTACTGGGGACAGGACTAGTCATTATGATGTTATTACTGGGGACAGGACTAGTCATTATGATGTTATTACTGGGGACAGGACTAGTCATTATGATGTTATTACTGGGGACAGGACTAGTCATTATGATGTTACTACTGGGGACAGGACTAGTCATTATGATGAGTTACTACTGGGGACAGGACTAGTCATTATGATGTTATTACTGGGGACAGGACTAGTCATTATGATGAGTTACTACTGGGGACAGGACTAGTCATTATGATGTTATTACTGGGGACAGGACTAGTCATTATGATGTTACTACTGGGGACAGGACTAGTCATTATGATGTTACTACTGGGGACAGGACTAGTCATTATGATGTTACTACTGGGGACAGGACTAGTCATTATGATGTTATTACTGGGGACAGGACTAGTCATTATGATGTTACTACTGGGGACAGGACTAGTCATTATGATGTTATTACTGGGGACAGGACTAGTCATTATGATGTTACTACTGGGGACAGGACTAGTCATTATGATGTTACTACTGGGGACAGGACTAGTCATTATGATGTTATTACTGGGGACAGGACTAGTCATTATGATGTTATTACTGGGGACAGGACTAGTCATTATGATGTTACTACTGGGGACAGGACTAGTCATTATGATGATTACTACTGGGGACAGGACTAGTCATTATGATGTTACTACTGGGGACAGGACTAGTCATTATGATGTTACTACTGGGGACAGGACTAGTCATTATGATGTTACTACTGGGGACAGGACTAGTCATTATGATGTTACTACTGGGGACAGGACTAGTCATTATGATGTTACTACTGGGGACAGGACTAGTCATTATGATGTTATTACTGGGGACAGGACTAGTCATTATGATGTTATTACTGGGGACAGGACTAGTCATTATGATGTTACTACTGGGGACAGGACTAGTCATTATGATGTTACTACTGGGGACAGGACTAGTCATTATGATGTTATTACTGGGGACAGGACTAGTCATTATGATGTTATTACTGGGGACAGGACTAGTCATTATGATGTTACTACTGGGGACAGGACTAGTCATTATGATGATTTACTACTGACAGGACTAGTCATTATGATGTTACTACTGGGACAGGACTAGTCATTATGATGTTACTACTGGGACAGGACTAGTCATTATGATGTTACTACTGGGGACAGGACTAGTCATTATGATGTTACTACTGGGGACAGGACTAGTCATTATGATGTTACTACTGGGGACAGGACTATCGTCATTATGATGTTACTACTGGGGACAGGACTAGTCATTATGATGTTACTACTGGGGACAGGACTAGTCATTATGATGTTATTACTGGGGACAGGACTAGTCATTATGATGTTACTACTGGGGACAGGACTAGTCATTATGATGTTATTACTGGGGACAGGACTAGTCATTATGATGTTATTACTGGGGACAGGACTAGTCATTATGATGTTACTACTGGGGACAGGACTAGTCATTATGATGTTACTACTGGGACAGGACTAGTCATTATGATGTTATTACTGGGGACAGGACTAGTCATTATGATGTTATTACTGGGGACAGGACTAGTCATTATGATGTTACTACTGGGGACAGGACTAGTCATTATGATGTTATTACTGGGGACAGGACTAGTCATTATGATGTTACTACTGGGGACAGGACTAGTCATTATGATGTTACTACTGGGGACAGGACTAGTCATTATGATGTTATTACTGGGGACAGGACTAGTCATTATGATGTTATTACTGGGGACAGGACTAGTCATTATGATGTTATTACTGGGGACAGGACTAGTCATTATGATGTTACTACTGGGGACAGGACTAGTCATTATGATGTTACTACTGGGGACAGGACTAGTCATTATGATGTTATTACTGGGGACAGGACTAGTCATTATGATGTTATTACTGGGGACAGGACTAGTCATTATGATGTTACTACTGGGGACAGGACTAGTCATTATGATGTTATTACTGGGGACAGGACTAGTCATTATGATGTTATTACTGGGGACAGGACTAGTCATTATGATGTTACTACTGGGGACAGGACTAGTCATTATGATGTTATTACTGGGGACAGGACTAGTCATTATGATGTTACTACTGGGGACAGGACTAGTCATTATGATGTTACTACTGGGGACTAGTCATTATGATGTTATTACTGGGGACAGGACTAGTCATTATGATGTTACTACTGGGGACAGGACTAGTCATTATGATGTTACTACTGGGGACAGGACTAGTCATTATGATGTTACTACTGGGGACAGGACTAGTCATTATGATGTTATTACTGGGGACAGGACTAGTCATTATGATGTTACTACTGGGGACAGGACTAGTCATTATGATGTTACTACTGGGGACAGGACTAGTCATTATGATGTTATTACTGGGGACAGGACTAGTCATTATGATGTTACTACTGGGGACAGGACTAGTCATTATGATGTTACTACTGGGGACAGGACTAGTCATTATGATGTTATTACTGGGGACAGGACTAGTCATTATGATGTTACTACTGGGGACTAGTCATTATGATGTTACTACTGGGGACTAGTCATTATGATGTTATTACTGGGGACAGGACTAGTCATTATGATGTTACTACTGGGGACAGGACTAGTCATTATGATGTTACTACTGGGGACTAGTCATTATGATGTTATTACTGTCAGGACTATCATTATGATGTTATTACTGGGGACAGGACTAGTCATTATGATGTTACTACTGGGACAGGACTAGTCATTATGATGTTACTACTGGGGACAGGACTAGTCATTATGATGTTATTACTGGGGACAGGACTAGTCATTATGATGTTACTACTGGGGACAGGACTAGTCATTATGATGTTATTACTGGGGACAGGACTAGTCATTATGATGTTACTACTGGGGACAGGACTAGTCATTATGATGAGTTACTACTGGGGACAGGACTAGTCATTATGATGTTATTACTGGGGACAGGACTAGTCATTATGATGTTACTACTGGGGACAGGACTAGTCATTATGATGAGTTACTACTGGGGACAGGACTAGTCATTATGATGTTATTACTGGGGACAGGACTAGTCATTATGATGTTATTACTGGGGACAGGACTAGTCATTATGATGTTACTACTGGGGACAGGACTAGTCATTATGATGTTACTACTGGGGACAGGACTAGTCATTATGATGTTACTACTGGGGACAGGACTAGTCATTATGATGTTATTACTGGGTTAGTCATTATGATGTTACTACTGGGGACAGGACTAGTCATTATGATGTTACTACTGGGGACAGGACTAGTCATTATGATGTTATTACTGGGGACAGGACTAGTCATTATGATGTTATTACTGGGGACAGGACTAGTCATTATGATGTTATTACTGGGGACTAGTCATTATGATGTTATTACTGGGGACAGGACTAGTCATTATGATGTTATTACTGGGGACAGGACTAGTCATTATGATGTTATTACTGGAGACAGGACTAGTCATTATGATGTTATTACTGGGGACAGGACTAGTCATTATGATGTTATTACTGGGGACAGGACTAGTCATTATGATGTTACTACTGGGGACAGGACTAGTCATTATGATGTTACTACTGGGGACAGGACTAGTCATTATGATGTTACTACTGGGGACAGGACTAGTCATTATGATGTTATTACTGGGGACAGGACTAGTCATTATGATGTTATTACTGGGGACAGGACTAGTCATTATGATGTTACTACTGGGGACAGGACTAGTCATTATGATGTTATTACTGGGGACAGGACTAGTCATTATGATGAGTTACTACTGGGGACAGGACTAGTCATTATGATGTTACTACTGGGGACAGGACTAGTCATTATGATGTTACTACTGGGGACAGGACTAGTCATTATGATGTTATTACTGGGGACAGGACTAGTCATTATGATGTTATTACTGGGGACAGGACTAGTCATTATGATGTTATTACTGGGGACAGGACTAGTCATTATGATGTTATTACTGGGGACAGGACTAGTCATTATGATGTTACTACTGGGGACAGGACTAGTCATTATGATGTTACTACTGGGGACAGGACTAGTCATTATGATGTTATTACTGGGGACAGGACTAGTCATTATGATGTTATTACTGGGGACAGGACTAGTCATTATGATGTTATTACTGGGGACAGGACTAGTCATTATGATGTTACTACTGGGGACAGGACTAGTCATTATGATGTTATTACTGGGGACAGGACTAGTCATTATGATGTTACTACTGGGGACAGGACTAGTCATTATGATGTTACTACTGGGGACAGGACTAGTCATTATGATGTTATTACTGGGGACAGGACTAGTCATTATGATGTTATTACTGGGGACAGGACTAGTCATTATGATGTTACTACTGGGGACAGGACTAGTCATTATGATGTTATTACTGGGGACAGGACTAGTCATTATGATGTTATTACTGGGGACAGGACTAGTCATTATGATGAGTTACTACTGGGGACAGGACTAGTCATTATGATGTTACTACTGGGGACAGGACTAGTCATTATGATGTTACTACTGGGGACAGGACTAGTCATTATGATGTTATTACTGGGGACAGGACTAGTCATTATGATGTTATTACTGGGGACAGGACTAGTCATTATGATGTTACTACTGGGGACAGGACTAGTCATTATGATGTTACTACTGGGGACAGGACTAGTCATTATGATGTTATTACTGGGGACAGGACTGGTCATTATGATGTTACTACTGGGGACAGGACTAGTCATTATGATGTTACTTACTGGGGACAGGACTAGTCATTATGATGTTATTACTGGGGGACAGGACTAGTCATTATGATGTTATTACTGGGGACAGGACTAGTCATTATGATGTTATTACTGGGGACAGGACTAGTCATTATGATGTTACTACTGGGGACAGGACTAGTCATTATGATGTTACTTACTGGGGACAGGACTAGTCATTATGATGTTATTACTGGGGACAGGACTAGTCATTATGATGTTACTACTGGGGACAGGACTAGTCATTATGATGTTACTACTGGGGACAGGACTAGTCATTATGATGTTATTACTGGGGACAGGACTAGTCATTATGATGTTATTACTGGGGACAGGACTAGTCATTATGATGTTACTACTGGGGACAGGACTAGTCATTATGATGTTATTACTGGGGACAGGACTAGTCATTATGATGTTACTACTGGGGACAGGACTAGTCATTATGATGTTACTACTGGGGACAGGACTAGTCATTATGATGTTATTACTGGGGACAGGACTAGTCATTATGATGTTACTACTGGGGACAGGACTAGTCATTATGATGTTATTACTGGGGACAGGACTAGTCATTATGATGTTATTACTGGGGACAGGACTAGTCATTATGATGTTATTACTGGGGACAGGACTAGTCATTATGATGTTATTACTGGGGACAGGACTAGTCATTATGATGTTACTACTGGGGACAGGACTAGTCATTATGATGTTATTACTGGGGACAGGACTAGTCATTATGATGTTACTACTGGGGACAGGACTAGTCATTATGATGTTACTACTGGGGACAGGACTAGTCATTATGATGTTATTACTGGGGACAGGACTAGTCATTATGATGTTACTACTGGGGACAGGACTAGTCATTATGATGTTATTACTGGGGACAGGACTAGTCATTATGATGAGTTACTACTGGGGACAGGACTAGTCATTATGATGTTATTACTGGGACAGGACTAGTCATTATGATGTTATTACTGGGGACAGGACTAGTCATTATGATGTTATTACTGGGGACAGGACTAGTCATTATGATGTTACTACTGGGGACAGGACTAGTCATTATGATGTTATTACTGGGGACAGGACTAGTCATTATGATGTTACTACTGGGGACAGGACTAGTCATTATGATGTTACTGGGGACAGGACTAGTCATTATGATGTTACTACTGGGGACAGGACTAGTCATTATGATGTTACTACTGGGGACAGGACTAGTCATTATGATGTTACTACTGGGGACAGGACTAGTCATTATGATGTTACTACTGGGGACAGGACTAGTCATTATGATGTTATTACTGGGGACAGGACTAGTCATTATGATGTTACTACTGGGGACAGGACTAGTCATTATGATGTTATTACTGGGGACAGGACTAGTCATTATGATGTTATTACTGGGGACAGGACTAGTCATTATGATGTTACTACTGGGGACAGGACTAGTCATTATGATGTTACTACTGGGGACAGGACTAGTCATTATGATGTTATTACTGGGGACAGGACTAGTCATTATGATGTTACTACTGGGGACAGGACTAGTCATTATGATGTTATTACTGGGGACAGGACTAGTCATTATGATGTTACTACTGGGGACAGGACTAGTCATTATGATGTTACTACTGGGGACAGGACTAGTCATTATGATGTTACTACTGGGGACAGGACTAGTCATTATGATGTTATTACTGGGGACAGGACTAGTCATTATGATGTTACTACTGGGGACAGGACTAGTCATTATGATGTTATTACTGGGGACAGGACTAGTCATTATGATGTTATTACTGGGGACAGGACTAGTCATTATGATGTTACTACTGGGGACAGGACTAGTCATTATGATGTTATTACTGGGGACAGGACTAGTCATTATGATGTTATTACTGGGGACAGGACTAGTCATTATGATGTTACTACTGGGGACAGGACTAGTCATTATGATGTTACTACTGGGGACAGGACTAGTCATTATGATGTTACTACTGGGGACAGGACTAGTCATTATGATGTTACTACTGGGGACAGGACTAGTCATTATGATGTTACTACTGGGGACAGGACTAGTCATTATGATGTTATTACTGGGGACAGGACTAGTCATTATGATGTTACTACTGGGGACAGGACTAGTCATTATGATGTTACTACTGGGGACAGGACTAGTCATTATGATGTTATTACTGGGGACAGGACTAGTCATTATGATGTTACTACTGGGGACAGGACTAGTCATTATGATGTTACTACTGGGGACAGGACTAGTCATTATGATGTTATTACTGGGGACAGGACTAGTCATTATGATGTTATTACTGGGACAGGACTAGTCATTATGATGTTACTACTGGGGACAGGACTAGTCATTATGATGTTACTACTGGGGACAGGACTAGTCATTATGATGTTATTACTGGGGACAGGACTAGTCATTATGATGTTATTACTGGGGACAGGACTAGTCATTATGATGTTACTACTGGGGACAGGACTAGTCATTATGATGAGTTACTACTGGGGACAGGACTAGTCATTATGATGTTACTACTGGGGACAGGACTAGTCATTATGATGTTACTACTGGGGACAGGACTAGTCATTATGATGTTACTACTGGGGACAGGACTAGTCATTATGATGTTATTACTGGGGACAGGACTAGTCATTATGATGTTACTACTGGGGACAGGACTAGTCATTATGATGTTATTACTGGGGACAGGACTAGTCATTATGATGTTATTACTGGGGACAGGACTAGTCATTATGATGTTACTACTGGGGACAGGACTAGTCATTATGATGTTACTACTGGGGACAGGACTAGTCATTATGATGTTATTACTGGGGACAGGACTAGTCATTATGATGTTATTACTGGGGACAGGACTAGTCATTATGATGTTACTACTGGGGACAGGACTAGTCATTATGATGTTATTACTGGGGACAGGACTAGTCATTATGATGTTACTACTGGGGACAGGACTAGTCATTATGATGTTACTACTGGGGACAGGACTAGTCATTATGATGTTATTACTGGGGACAGGACTAGTCATTATGATGTTATTACTGGGGACAGGACTAGTCATTATGATGTTATTACTGGGGACAGGACTAGTCATTATGATGTTACTACTGGGGACAGGACTAGTCATTATGATGTTACTACTGGGACAGGACTAGTCATTATGATGTTATTACTGGGGACAGGACTAGTCATTATGATGTTATTACTGGGGACAGGACTAGTCATTATGATGTTACTACTGGGGACAGGACTAGTCATTATGATGTTACTACTGGGGACAGGACTAGTCATTATGATGTTACTACTGGGGACAGGACTAGTCATTATGATGTTACTACTGGGGACAGGACTAGTCATTATGATGTTATTACTGGGGACAGGACTAGTCATTATGATGTTACTACTGGGGACAGGACTAGTCATTATGATGTTACTACTGGGGACTGGGGACAGGACTAGTCATTATGATGTTACTACTGGGGACAGGACTAGTCATTATGATGTTACTACTGGGGACAGGACTAGTCATTATGATGTTACTACTGGGGACAGGACTAGTCATTATGATGTTACTACTGGGGACAGGACTAGTCATTATGATGTTACTACTGGGGACAGGACTAGTCATTATGATGTTACTACTGGGGACAGGACTAGTCATTATGATGTTATTACTGGGGACAGGACTAGTCATTATGATGTTACTACTGGGGACAGGACTAGTCATTATGATGTTACTACTGGGGACAGGACTAGTCATTATGATGTTATTACTGGGGACAGGACTAGTCATTATGATGTTACTACTGGGGACTAGTCATTATGATGTTACTACTGGGGACAGGACTAGTCATTATGATGTTATTACTGGGGACAGGACTAGTCATTATGATGTTACTACTGGGGACAGGACTAGTCATTATGATGTTACTACTGGGGACAGGACTAGTCATTATGATGTTATTACTGGGGACAGGACTCATTATGATGTTATTACTGGGGACAGGACTAGTCATTATGATGTTACTACTGGGGACAGGACTAGTCATTATGATGTTACTACTGGGGACAGGACTAGTCATTATGATGTTATTACTGGGGACAGGACTAGTCATTATGATGTTACTACTGGGGACAGGACTAGTCATTATGATGTTACTACTGGGGACAGGACTAGTCATTATGATGTTACTACTGGGGACAGGACTAGTCATTATGATGTTACTACTGGGGACAGGACTAGTCATTATGATGTTATTACTGGGGACAGGACTAGTCATTATGATGTTACTACTGGGGACAGGACTAGTCATTATGATGAGTTACTACTGGGGACAGGACTAGTCATTATGATGTTATTACTGGGGACAGGACTAGTCATTATGATGTTATTACTGGGGACAGGACTAGTCATTATGATGTTACTACTGGGGACAGGACTAGTCATTATGATGTTACTACTGGGGACAGGACTAGTCATTATCATGAGTTACTACTGGGGACAGGACTAGTCATTATGATGTTATTACTGGGTACAGGACTAGTCATTATGATGTTACTACTGGGGACAGGACTAGTCATTATGATGTTACTACTGGGGACAGGACTAGTCATTATGATGTTATTACTGGGGACAGGACTAGTCATTATGATGTTATTACTGGGGACAGGACTAGTCATTATGATGTTATTACTGGGGACTAGTCATTATGATGTTATTACTGGGGACAGGACTAGTCATTATGATGTTATTACTGGGGACAGGACTAGTCATTATGATGTTATTACTGGAGACAGGACTAGTCATTATGATGTTATTACTGGGGACAGGACTAGTCATTATGATGTTATTACTGGGGACAGGACTAGTCATTATGATGTTACTACTGGGGACAGGACTAGTCATTATGATGTTACTACTGGGGACAGGACTAGTCATTATGATGAGTTACTACTGGGGACAGGACTAGTCATTATGATGTTATTACTGGGGACAGGACTAGTCATTATGATGTTATTACTGGGGACAGGACTAGTCATTATGATGTTACTACTGGGGACAGGACTAGTCATTATGATGTTACTACTGGGGACAGGACTAGTCATTATGATGTTACTACTGGGGACAGGACTAGTCATTATGATGTTACTACTGGGGACAGGACTAGTCATTATGATGTTACTACTGGGGACAGGACTAGTCATTATGATGTTATTACTGGGGACAGGACTAGTCATTATGATGTTATTACTGGGGACAGGACTAGTCATTATGATGTTACTACTGGGGACAGGACTAGTCATTATGATGTTATTACTGGGGACAGGACTAGTCATTATGATGTTACTACTGGGGACAGGACTAGTCATTATGATGTTACTACTGGGGACAGGACTAGTCATTATGATGTTATTACTGGGGACAGGACTAGTCATTATGATGTTATTACTGGGGACAGGACTAGTCATTATGATGTTATTACTGGGGACAGGACTAGTCATTATGATGTTACTACTGGGGACAGGACTAGTCATTATGATGTTATTACTGGGGACAGGACTAGTCATTATGATGAGTTACTACTGGGGACAGGACTAGTCATTATGATGTTATTACTGGGGACAGGACTAGTCATTATGATGTTATTACTGGGGACAGGACTAGTCATTATGATGTTACTACTGGGGACAGGACTAGTCATTATGATGTTACTACTGGGGACAGGACTAGTCATTATGATGTTATTACTGGGGACAGGACTAGTCATTATGATGTTATTACTGGGGACAGGACTAGTCATTATGATGTTACTACTGGGGACAGGACTAGTCATTATGATGTTACTACTGGGGACAGGACTAGTCATTATGATGTTATTACTGGGGACAGGACTAGTCATTATGATGTTATTACTGGGGACAGGACTAGTCATTATGATGTTATTACTGGGGACAGGACTAGTCATTATGATGTTACTACTGGGGACAGGACTAGTCATTATGATGTTACTACTGGGGACAGGACTAGTCATTATGATGTTATTACTGGGGACAGGACTAGTCATTATGATGTTACTACT
This sequence comes from Oncorhynchus keta, assembly GCF_023373465.1. NCBI lineage: Eukaryota > Metazoa > Chordata > Actinopteri > Salmoniformes > Salmonidae > Oncorhynchus > Oncorhynchus keta. The sequence goes on along the minus strand of NC_068448.1, from coordinate 1,180,033 downwards.
GGGGACAGGACTAGTCATTATGATGTTACTACTGGGGACAGGACTAGTCATTATGATGTTATTACTGGGGACAGGACTAGTCATTATGATGTTATTACTGGGGACAGGACTAGTCATTATGATGTTACTACTGGGGACAGGACTAGTCATTATGATGTTACTACTGGGGACAGGACTAGTCATTATGATGTTACTACTGGGGACTAGTCATTATGATGTTACTACTGGGGACAGGACTAGTCATTATGATGTTACTACTGGGGACAGGACTAGTCATTATGATGTTACTACTGGGGACAGGACTAGTCATTATGATGTTACTACTGGGGACAGGACTAGTCATTATGATGTTACTACTGGGGACAGGACTAGTCATTATGATGTTACTACTGGGGACAGGACTAGTCATTATGATGTTATTACTGGGGACAGGACTAGTCATTATGATGTTATTACTGGGGACAGGACTAGTCATTATGATGTTACTACTGGGGACAGGACTAGTCATTATGATGTTACTACTGGGGACTAGTCATTATGATGTTACTACTGGGGACAGGACTAGTCATTATGATGTTACTACTGGGGACTAGTCATTATGATGTTACTACTGGGGACAGGACTAGTCATTATGATGTTACTACTGGGGACAGGACTAGTCATTATGATGTTACTACTGGGGACAGGACTAGTCATTATGATGTTATTACTGGGGACAGGACTAGTCATTATGATGTTATTACTGGGGACAGGACTAGTCATTATGATGTTATTACTGGGGACAGGACTAGTCATTATGATGTTACTACTGGGGACAGGACTAGTCATTATGATGTTATTACTGGGGACAGGACTAGTCATTATGATGTTATTACTGGGGACAGGACTAGTCATTATGATGTTACTACTGGGGACAGGACTAGTCATTATGATGTTATTACTGGGGACTAGTCATTATGATGTTATTACTGGGGACTAGTCATTATGATGTTATTACTGGGGACTAGTCATTATGATGTTATTACTGGGGACAGGACTAGTCATTATGATGTTACTACTGGGGACAGGACTAGACATTATGATGTTATTACTGGGGACAGGACTAGTCATTATGATGTTATTACTAGGGACAGGACTAGTCATTATGATGTTATTACTGGGGACAGGACTAGTCATTATGATGTTACTACTGGGGACAGGACTAGTCATTATGATGTTACTACTGGGGACAGGACTAGTCATTATGATGTTATTACTGGGGACAGGACTAGTCATTATGATGAGTTACTACTGGGGACAGGACTAGTCATTATGATGTTACTACTGGGGACAGGACTAGTCATTATGATGTTATTACTGGGGACAGGACTAGTCATTATGATGTTACTACTGGGGACAGGACTAGTCATTATGATGTTATTACTGGGGACTAGTCATTATGATGTTATTACTGGGGACAGGACTAGTCATTATGATGTTACTACTGGGGACAGGACTAGTCATTATGATGTTATTACTGGGGACAGGACTAGTCATTATGATGTTATTACTGGGGACAGGACTAGTCATTATGATGTTACTACTGGGGACAGGACTAGTCATTATGATGTTATTACTGGGGACAGGACTAGTCATTATGATGTTATTACTGGGGACAGGACTAGTCATTATGATGTTATTACTGGGGACAGGACTAGTCATTATGATGTTATTACTGGGGACAGGACTAGTCATTATGATGTTATTACTGGGGACAGGACTAGTCATTATGATGTTATTACTGGGGACAGGACTAGTCATTATGATGTTATTACTGGGGACAGGACTAGTCATTATGATGTTACTACTGGGGACAGGACTAGTCATTATGATGTTATTACTGGGGACTAGTCATTATGATGTTACTACTGGGGACAGGACTAGTCATTATGATGTTATTACTGGGGACAGGACTAGTCATTATGATGTTATTACTGGGGACAGGACTAGTCATTATGATGTTATTACTGGGGACAGGACTAGTCATTATGATGTTACTACTGGGGACAGGACTAGTCATTATGATGAGTTACTACTGGGGACAGGACTAGTCATTATGATGTTACTACTGGGGACAGGACTAGTCATTATGATGTTATTACTGGGGACAGGACTAGTCATTATGATGTTATTACTGGGGACAGGACTAGTCATTATGATGTTATTACTGGGGACAGGACTAGTCATTATGATGAGTTACTACTGGGGACAGGACTAGTCATTATGATGTTATTACTGGGGACAGGACTAGTCATTATGATGAGTTACTACTGGGGACAGGACTAGTCATTATGATGTTACTACTGGGGACAGGACTAGTCATTATGATGAGTTACTACTGGGGACAGGACTAGTCATTATGATGTTATTACTGGGGACAGGACTAGTCATTATGATGTTATTACTGGGGACAGGACTAGTCATTATGATGTTATTACTGGGGACAGGACTAGTCATTATGATGTTATTACTGGGGACAGGACTAGTCATTATGATGTTACTACTGGGGACAGGACTAGTCATTATGATGTTACTACTGGGGACAGGACTAGTCATTATGATGTTATTACTGGGGACAGGACTAGTCATTATGATGTTATTACTGGGGACAGGACTAGTCATTATGATGTTATTACTGGGGACAGGACTAGTCATTATGATGAGTTACTACTGGGGACAGGACTAGTCATTATGATGTTATTACTGGGGACAGGACTAGTCATTATGATGAGTTACTACTGGGGACAGGACTAGTCATTATGATGTTACTACTGGGGACAGGACTAGTCATTATGATGTTATTACTGGGGACAGGACTAGTCATTATGATGTTACTACTGGGGACAGGACTAGTCATTATGATGTTACTACTGGGGACAGGACTAGTCATTATGATGTTATTACTGGGGACAGGACTAGTCATTATGATGTTATTACTGGGGACAGGACTAGTCATTATGATGAGTTACTACTGGGGACAGGACTAGTCATTATGATGTTACTACTGGGGACAGGACTAGTCATTATGATGTTATTACTGGGGACAGGACTAGTCATTATGATGTTATTACTGGGGACAGGACTAGTCATTATGATGTTATTACTGGGGACAGGACTAGTCATTATGATGTTACTACTGGGGACAGGACTAGTCATTATGATGTTACTACTGGGGACAGGACTAGTCATTATGATGTTATTACTGGGGACAGGACTAGTCATTATGATGTTACTACTGGGGACAGGACTAGTCATTATGATGTTACTACTGGGGACAGGACTAGTCATTATGATGTTATTACTGGGGACAGGACTAGTCATTATGATGTTATTACTGGGGACAGGACTAGTCATTATGATGTTACTACTGGGGACAGGACTAGTCATTATGATGTTACTACTGGGGACAGGACTAGTCATTATGATGTTACTACTGGGGACTAGTCATTATGATGTTACTACTGGGGACAGGACTAGTCATTATGATGTTACTACTGGGGACAGGACTAGTCATTATGATGTTACTACTGGGGACAGGACTAGTCATTATGATGTTACTACTGGGGACAGGACTAGTCATTATGATGTTACTACTGGGGACTAGTCATTATGATGTTACTACTGGGGACAGGACTAGTCATTATGATGTTATTACTGGGGACAGGACTAGTCATTATGATGTTATTACTGGGGACAGGACTAGTCATTATGATGTTACTACTGGGGACAGGACTAGTCATTATGATGTTACTACTGGGGACTAGTCATTATGATGTTACTACTGGGGACAGGACTAGTCATTATGATGTTACTACTGGGGACAGGACTAGTCATTATGATGTTATTACTGGGGACAGGACTAGTCATTATGATGTTATTACTGGGGACAGGACTAGTCATTATGATGTTATTACTGGGGACAGGACTAGTCATTATGATGTTACTACTGGGGACAGGACTAGTCATTATGATGTTATTACTGGGGACAGGACTAGTCATTATGATGTTATTACTGGGGACAGGACTAGTCATTATGATGTTATTACTGGGGACAGGACTAGTCATTATGATGTTACTACTGGGGACAGGACTAGTCATTATGATGTTATTACTGGGGACTAGTCATTATGATGTTATTACTGGGGACTAGTCATTATGATGTTATTACTGGGGACAGGACTAGTCATTATGATGTTACTACTGGGGACAGGACTAGTCATTATGATGTTATTACTGGGGACAGGACTAGTCATTATGATGTTATTACTGGGGACAGGACTAGTCATTATGATGTTATTACTGGGGACAGGACTAGTCATTATGATGTTACTACTGGGGACAGGACTAGTCATTATGATGTTACTACTGGGGACAGGACTAGTCATTATGATGTTACTACTGGGGACAGGACTAGTCATTATGATGTTATTACTGGGGACAGGACTAGTCATTATGATGTTACTACTGGGGACAGGACTAGTCATTATGATGTTACTACTGGGGACAGGACTAGTCATTATGATGTTATTACTGGGGACAGGACTAGTCATTATGATGTTATTACTGGGGACAGGACTAGTCATTATGATGAGTTACTACTGGGGACAGGACTAGTCATTATGATGTTATTACTGGGGACAGGACTAGTCATTATGATGAGTTACTACTGGGGACAGGACTAGTCATTATGATGTTACTACTGGGGACAGGACTAGTCATTATGATGTTATTACTGGGGACAGGACTAGTCATTATGATGTTACTACTGGGGACAGGACTAGTCATTATGATGAGTTACTACTGGGGACAGGACTAGTCATTATGATGTTATTACTGGGGACAGGACTAGTCATTATGATGTTATTACTGGGGACAGGACTAGTCATTATGATGAGTTACTACTGGGGACAGGACTAGTCATTATGATGTTACTACTGGGGACAGGACTAGTCATTATGATGTTATTACTGGGGACAGGACTAGTCATTATGATGTTATTACTGGGGACAGGACTAGTCATTATGATGTTATTACTGGGGACAGGACTAGTCATTATGATGTTACTACTGGGGACAGGACTAGTCATTATGATGTTACTACTGGGGACAGGACTAGTCATTATGATGTTATTACTGGGGACAGGACTAGTCATTATGATGTTACTACTGGGGACAGGACTAGTCATTATGATGTTACTACTGGGGACAGGACTAGTCATTATGATGTTATTACTGGGGACAGGACTAGTCATTATGATGTTATTACTGGGGACAGGACTAGTCATTATGATGTTACTACTGGGGACAGGACTAGTCATTATGATGTTACTACTGGGGACAGGACTAGTCATTATGATGTTACTACTGGGGACTAGTCATTATGATGTTACTACTGGGGACAGGACTAGTCATTATGATGTTACTACTGGGGACAGGACTAGTCATTATGATGTTACTACTGGGGACAGGACTAGTCATTATGATGTTACTACTGGGGACAGGACTAGTCATTATGATGTTACTACTGGGGACTAGTCATTATGATGTTACTACTGGGGACAGGACTAGTCATTATGATGTTATTACTGGGGACAGGACTAGTCATTATGATGTTATTACTGGGGACAGGACTAGTCATTATGATGTTACTACTGGGGACAGGACTAGTCATTATGATGTTACTACTGGGGACTAGTCATTATGATGTTACTACTGGGGACAGGACTAGTCATTATGATGTTACTACTGGGGACAGGACTAGTCATTATGATGTTATTACTGGGGACAGGACTAGTCATTATGATGTTATTACTGGGGACAGGACTAGTCATTATGATGTTATTACTGGGGACAGGACTAGTCATTATGATGTTACTACTGGGGACAGGACTAGTCATTATGATGTTATTACTGGGGACAGGACTAGTCATTATGATGTTATTACTGGGGACAGGACTAGTCATTATGATGTTATTACTGGGGACAGGACTAGTCATTATGATGTTACTACTGGGGACAGGACTAGTCATTATGATGTTATTACTGGGGACTAGTCATTATGATGTTATTACTGGGGACTAGTCATTATGATGTTATTACTGGGGACAGGACTAGTCATTATGATGTTACTACTGGGGACAGGACTAGACATTATGATGTTATTACTGGGGACAGGACTAGTCATTATGATGTTATTACTGGGGACAGGACTAGTCATTATGATGTTATTACTGGGGACAGGACTAGTCATTATGATGTTACTACTGGGGACAGGACTAGTCATTATGATGTTACTACTGGGGACAGGACTAGTCATTATGATGTTACTACTGGGGACAGGACTAGTCATTATGATGTTACTACTGGGGACAGGACTAGTCATTATGATGTTATTACTGGGGACAGGACTAGTCATTATGATGTTATTACTGGGGACAGGACTAGTCATTATGATGAGTTACTACTGGGGACAGGACTAGTCATTATGATGTTATTACTGGGGACAGGACTAGTCATTATGATGAGTTACTACTGGGGACAGGACTAGTCATTATGATGTTACTACTGGGGACAGGACTAGTCATTATGATGTTATTACTGGGGACAGGACTAGTCATTATGATGTTACTACTGGGGACAGGACTAGTCATTATGATGAGTTACTACTGGGGACAGGACTAGTCATTATGATGTTATTACTGGGGACAGGACTAGTCATTATGATGTTATTACTGGGGACAGGACTAGTCATTATGATGAGTTACTACTGGGGACAGGACTAGTCATTATGATGTTACTACTGGGGACAGGACTAGTCATTATGATGTTATTACTGGGGACAGGACTAGTCATTATGATGTTATTACTGGGGACAGGACTAGTCATTATGATGTTATTACTGGGGACAGGACTAGTCATTATGATGTTACTACTGGGGACAGGACTAGTCATTATGATGTTACTACTGGGGACAGGACTAGTCATTATGATGTTATTACTGGGGACAGGACTAGTCATTATGATGTTACTACTGGGGACAGGACTAGTCATTATGATGTTACTACTGGGGACAGGACTAGTCATTATGATGTTATTACTGGGGACAGGACTAGTCATTATGATGTTATTACTGGGGACAGGACTAGTCATTATGATGTTACTACTGGGGACAGGACTAGTCATTATGATGTTACTACTGGGGACAGGACTAGTCATTATGATGTTACTACTGGGGACTAGTCATTATGATGTTACTACTGGGGACAGGACTAGTCATTATGATGTTACTACTGGGGACAGGACTAGTCATTATGATGTTACTACTGGGGACAGGACTAGTCATTATGATGTTACTACTGGGGACAGGACTAGTCATTATGATGTTACTACTGGGGACTAGTCATTATGATGTTACTACTGGGGACAGGACTAGTCATTATGATGTTATTACTGGGGACAGGACTAGTCATTATGATGTTATTACTGGGGACAGGACTAGTCATTATGATGTTACTACTGGGGACAGGACTAGTCATTATGATGTTACTACTGGGGACTAGTCATTATGATGTTACTACTGGGGACAGGACTAGTCATTATGATGTTACTACTGGGGACAGGACTAGTCATTATGATATTATTACTGGGGACAGGACTAGTCATTATGATGTTATTACTGGGGACAGGACTAGTCATTATGATGTTATTACTGGGGACAGGACTAGTCATTATGATGTTACTACTGGGGACAGGACTAGTCATTATGATGTTATTACTGGGGACAGGACTAGTCATTATGATGTTATTACTGGGGACAGGACTAGTCATTATGATGTTATTACTGGGGACAGGACTAGTCATTATGATGTTACTACTGGGGACAGGACTAGTCATTATGATGTTATTACTGGGGACTAGTCATTATGATGTTATTACTGGGGACTAGTCATTATGATGTTATTACTGGGGACAGGACTAGTCATTATGATGTTACTACTGGGGACAGGACTAGACATTATGATGTTATTACTGGGGACAGGACTAGTCATTATGATGTTATTACTGGGGACAGGACTAGTCATTATGATGTTATTACTGGGGACAGGACTAGTCATTATGATGTTACTACTGGGGACAGGACTAGTCATTATGATGTTACTACTGGGGACAGGACTAGTCATTATGATGTTATTACTGGGGACAGGACTAGTCATTATGATGAGTTACTACTGGGGACAGGACTAGTCATTATGATGTTATTACTGGGGACAGGACTAGTCATTATGATGTTATTACTGGGGACAGGACTAGTCATTATGATGTTACTACTGGGGACAGGACTAGTCATTATGATGTTATTACTGGGGACTAGTCATTATGATGTTATTACTGGGGACAGGACTAGTCATTATGATGTTACTACTGGGGACAGGACTAGTCATTATGATGTTATTACTGGGGACAGGACTAGTCATTATGATGTTATTACTGGGGACAGGACTAGTCATTATGATGTTACTACTGGGGACAGGACTAGTCATTATGATGTTATTACTGGGGTCAGGACTAGTCATTATGATGTTATTACTGGGGACAGCACTAGTCATTATGATGTTATTACTGGGGACAGGACTAGTCATTATGATGTTATTACTGGGGACAGGACTAGTCATTATGATGTTATTACTGGGGACAGGACTAGTCATTATGATGTTATTACTGGGGACAGGACTAGTCATTATGATGTTATTACTGGGGACAGGACTAGTCATTATGATGTTACTACTGGGGACAGGACTAGTCATTATGATGTTATTACTGGGGACTAGTCATTATGATGTTACTACTGGGGACAGGACTAGTCATTATGATGTTATTACTGGGGACAGGACTAGTCATTATGATGTTATTACTGGGGACAGGACTAGTCATTATGATGTTATTACTGGGGACAGGACTAGTCATTATGATGTTACTACTGGGGACAGGACTAGTCATTATGATGAGTTACTACTGGGGACAGGACTAGTCATTATGATGTTACTACTGGGGACAGGACTAGTCATTATGATGTTATTACTGGGGACAGGACTAGTCATTATGATGTTATTACTGGGGACAGGACTAGTCATTATGATGTTATTACTGGGGACAGGACTAGTCATTATGATGTTATTACTGGGGACAGGACTAGTCATTATGATGTTATTACTGGGGACAGCACTAGTCATTATGATGTTACTACTGGGGACAGGACTAGTCATTATGATGAGTTACTACTGGGGACAGGACTAGTCATTATGATGTTATTACTGGGGACAGGACTAGTCATTATGATGTTATTACTGGGGACAGGACTAGTCATTATGATGTTATTACTGGGGACATGACTAGTCATTATGATGTTACTACTGGGGACAGGACTAGTCATTATGATGAGTTACTACTGGGGACAGGACTAGTCATTATGATGTTATTACTGGGGACAGGACTAGTCATTATGATGTTATTACTGGGGACAGGACTAGTCATTATGATGTTATTACTGGGGACAGGACTAGTCATTATGATGTTACTACTGGGGACAGGACTAGTCATTATGATGTTATTACTGGGGACAGGACTAGTCATTATGATGTTATTACTGGGGACAGGACTAGTCATTATGATGTTATTACTGGGGACAGGACTAGTCATTATGATGTTATTACTGGGGACAGGACTAGTCATTATGATGTTATTACTGGGGACAGGACTAGTCATTATGATGTTATTACTGGGGACAGGACTAGTCATTATGATGTTACTACTGGGGACAGGACTAGTCATTATGATGTTATTACTGGGGACAGGACTAGTCATTATGATGTTATTACTGGGGACAGGACTAGTCATTATGATGTTATTACTGGGGACAGGACTAGTCATTATGATGTTATTACTGGGGACAGGACTAGTCATTATGATGTTATTACTGGGGACAGGACTAGTCATTATGATGTTATTACTGGGGACAGGACTAGTCATTATGATGTTACTACTGGGGACAGCACTAGTCATTATGATGTTATTACTGGGGACAGGACTAGTCATTATGATGTTACTACTGGGGACAGGACTAGTCATTATGATGTTACTACTGGGGACAGGACTAGTCATTATGATGTTATTACTGGGGACAGGACTAGTCATTATGATGTTATTACTGGGGACAGGACTAGTCATTATGATGTTACTACTGGGGACAGGACTAGTCATTATGATGAGTTACTACTGGGGACAGGACTAGTCATTATGATGTTATTACTGGGGACAGGAATAGTCATTATGATGAGTTACTACTGGGGACAGGACTAGTCATTATGATGTTACTACTGGGGACAGGACTAGTCATTATGATGTTATTACTGGGGACAGGACTAGTCATTGTGATGAGTTACTACTGGGGACAGGACTAGTCATTATGATGTTACTACTGGGGACAGGACTAGTCATTATGATGTTACTACTGGGGACAGGACTAGTCATTATGATGTTATTACTGGGGACAGGACTAGTCATTATGATGTTACTACTGGGGACAGGACTAGTCATTATGATGTTACTACTGGGGACAGGACTAGTCATTATGATGTTATTACTGGGGACAGGACTAGTCATTATGATGTTATTACTGGGGACAGGACTAGTCATTATGATGTTATTACTGGGGACAGGACTAGTCATTATGATGTTATTACTGGGGACAGGACTAGTCATTATGATGTTATTACTGGGGACAGGACTAGTCATTATGATGTTACTACTGGGGACAGGACTAGTCATTATGATGTTATTACTGGGGACAGGACTAGTCATTATGATGTTACTACTGGGGACAGGACTAGTCATTATGATGTTATTACTGGGGACAGGACTAGTCATTATGATGTTATTACTGGGGACAGGACTAGTCATTATGATGTTATTACTGGGGACAGGACTAGTCATTATGATGTTACTACTGGGGACAGGACTAGTCATTATGATGTTACTACTGGGGACTAGTCATTATGATGTTATTACTGGGGACAGGACTAGTCATTATGATGTTACTACTGGGGACAGGACTAGTCATTATGATGTTACTACTGGGGACAGGACTAGTCATTATGATGTTACTACTGGGGACAGGACTAGTCATTATGATGTTACTACTGGGGACAGGACTAGTCATTATGATGTTACTACTGGGGACAGGACTAGTCATTATGATGTTATTACTGGGGACAGGACTAGTCATTATGATGTTACTACTGGGGACAGGACTAGTCATTATGATGTTACTACTGGGGACAGGACTAGTCATTATGATGTTACTACTGGGGACAGGACTAGTCATTATGATGTTATTACTGGGGACAGGACTAGTCATTATGATGTTACTACTGGGGACAGGACTAGTCATTATGATGTTACTACTGGGGACAGGACTAGTCATTATGATGTTACTACTGGGGACAGGACTAGTCATTATGATGTTACTACTGGGGACAGGACTAGTCATTATGATGTTACTACTGGGGACAGGACTAGTCATTATGATGTTACTACTGGGGACAGGACTAGTCATTATGATGTTACTACTGGGGACAGGACTAGTCATTATGATGTTACTACTGGGGACAGGACTAGTCATTATGATGTTACTACTGGGGACAGGACTAGTCATTATGATGTTACTACTGGGGACAGGACTAGTCATTATGATGTGGACACTAGTCATTACTGATGTTACTACATTATGATGTTACTACTGGGGACAGGACTAGTCATTATGATGTTACTACTGGGGACAGGACTAGTCATTATGATGTTACTACTGGGGACAGGACTAGTCATTATGATGTTACTACTGGGGACAGGACTAGTCATTATGATGTTACTACTGGGGACAGGACTAGTCATTATGATGTTACTACTGGGGACAGGACTAGTCATTATGATGTTACTACTGGGGACAGGACTAGTCATTATGATGTTACTACTGGGGACAGGACTAGTCATTATGATGTTACTACTGGGGACAGGACTAGTCATTATGATGTTATTACTGGGGACAGGACTAGTCATTATGATGTTACTACTGGGGACAGGACTAGTCATTATGATGTTATTACTGGGGACAGGACTAGTCATTATGATGTTATTACTGGGGACAGGACTAGTCATTATGATGTTACTACTGGGGACAGGACTAGTCATTATGATGTTACTACTGGGGACAGGACTAGTCATTATGATGTTACTACTGGGGACAGGACTAGTCATTATGATGTTACTACTGGGGACAGGACTAGTCATTATGATGTTACTACTGGGGACAGGACTAGTCATTATGATGTTACTACTGGACAGGACTAGTCATTATGATGTTACACTGGGGATGACTGTTATTACTGGGGACAGGACTAGTCATTATGATGTTACTACTGGGGACAGGACTAGTCATTATGATGTTATTACTGGGGACTAGTCATTATGATGTTATTACTGGGGACAGGACTAGTCATTATGATGTTACTACTGGGGACAGGACTAGTCATTATGATGTTATTACTGGGGACAGGACTAGTCATTATGATGTTACTACTGGGGACAGGACTAGTCATTATGATGTTACTACTGGGGACAGGACTAGTCACACAGTATGAGTCCGACATGTTATAACTCCTCTATGAACACTCACAGTATGTAGCCGACATGTTATAACTCCTCTATGAACACTCACAGTATGTACATGTTATAACTCCTCTATGAACACTCACAGTATATACATGATGACCCCTACTGCCCAACAGTCCACCGGTCGACCGTATCGATGTCTGGCCACAACCTCAGGAGCTGGGAGAGAGAGAGAGAATTGAAATTGAATTGAGAGCGAGTGAGAGAAATAGAGACAAGGTTAAGGGAAGATGGACAGGTGGGGGGACAGAGAGAAGGTTAAGGGGTGATGGAGAGGGGAGGGGACAGAGACAAGGTTAAGGGGTGATGGAGAGGTGGGGGGACAGAGAGAAGGTTAAGGGGTGATGGAGAGGTGGGGGGACAGAGAGAAGGTTAAGGGGTGATGGAGAGGTGGGGGGACAGAGAGAAGGTTAAGGGGTGATGGAGAGGTGGGGGGACAGAGAGAAGGTTAAGGGGTGATGGCGAGGTGGGGGGGACAGAGAGAAGGTTAAGGGGTGATGGAGAGGTGGGGGACAGAGAGAAGGTTAAGGGGTGATGGAGAGGTGGGGGACAGAGAGAAGGTTAAGGGGTGATGGAGAGGTGAGGGGGACAGAGAGAAGGTTAAGGGGTGATGGAGAGGTGGGGGGACAGAGAGAAGGTTAAGGGGTGATGGAGAGGTGGGGGGACAGAGAGAAGGTTAAGGGGTGATGGAGAGGTGGGGGGACAGAGAGAAGATTAAGGGGTGATGGAGAGGTGGGGGGACAGAGAGAAGGTTAAGGGGTGATGGAGAGGTGGGGGGACAGAGAGAAGGTCTTCCCTCTCTCTCTCCTCTCTCTCCTCTCTCTCCTCTCTCTCCTCCCTCTCTCTCCTCTCTCTCCCCTCTCTCTCCTCTTTCTCCTCCTCTCTCTTCCCTCTCTCTCCCCTCTCTCTCCTCTCTCTCGTCTCTTTCAGCCCTCCTTTATTTCCACTCTTATTTTGATCAGTTAATTTATTTCCCTTCCTCTCTTTCTCCAGCTCTCATTATTTATCTGATTAATGTAACTAGTCTGCTGTGTGAATGACTGAGCTTCCCATGATTGTAGATAGAGGACTGGAGGAGGAGGACAGAAGGGAAACACAGAGAGGAGGAGAGCAGAAAGAGGGGGAAGAGCGAGAGGTCCTTACCCAGGTACTCCGGTGTTCCACAGGGTTCTGTGATGGAACCGTTCTCAAACTTGGACAGGTAGAAATCCCGCAGAACCACTTTGTTGTGATTGTTCTCTGTGTAGTACATCAGGTTCTCCAACTGTAGAACCACAAAACACACCACACACACACACACACGAGAGCAGGTAGAGAGCTTCATATCTTTACCATGGTTCTAATGCTAGTCATGTAAACACTTGACTTATCTTAATACTAGTCATGTAAACACTACTTATCTTAATACTAGTCATGTAAACACTACTTAACTTAATACTAGTCATGTAAACACTACTTATCTTAATACTAGTCATGTAAACACTTGACTTATCTTAATACTAGTCATGTAAACACTACTTATCTTAATACTAGTCATGTAAACACTACTTATCTTAATACTAGTCATGTAAACACTACTTATCTTAATGCTAGTCATGTAAACACTACTTATCTTAATACTAGTCATGTAAACACTACTTATCTTAATACTAGTCATGTAAACACTACTTATCTTAATACTAGTCATGTAAACACTTGACTTATCTTAATACTAGTCATGTAAACACTACTTATCTTAATACTAGTCATGTAAACACCTGACTTATCTTAATACTAGTCATGTAAACACTTTACTTATCTTAATACTAGTCATGTAAACACTACTTATCTTAATACTAGTCATGTAAACACTACTTATCTTAATACTAGTCATGTAAACACTACTTATCTTAATACTAGTCATGTAAACACTACTTATCTTAATACTAGTCATGTAAACACTACTTATCTTAATACTAGTCATGTAAACACTTGACTTATCTTAATACTAGTCATGTAAACACTTGACTTATCTTAATACTAGTCATGTAAACACTTGACTTATCTTAATACTAGTCATGTAAACACTACTTATCTTAATACTAGTCATGTAAACACTACTTATCTTAATACTAGTCATGTAAACACTTGACTTATCTTAATACTAGTCATGTAAACACTTGACTTATCTTAATACTAGTCATGTAAACACTTGACTTATCTTAATACTAGTCATGTAAACACTCTGTTTATCTTAATACTAGTCATGTAAACACTTGACTTATCTTAATACTAGTCATGTAAACACTCTGCTTATCTTAATACTAGTCATGTAAACACTTGACTTATCTTAATACTAGTCATGTAAACACTTGACTTATCTTAATACTAGTCATGTAAACACTACTTATCTTAATACTGGTCATGTAAACACTACTTATCTTAATACTAGTCATGTAAACACTACTTATCTTAATACTAGTCATGTAAACACTTATCTTAATACTAGTCATGTAAACACTCTGCTTATCTTAATACTAGTCATGTAAACACTCTGCTTATCTTAATACTAGTCATGTAAACACTCCTTATCATAATACTAGTCATGTAAACACTACTTATCTTAATACTAGTCATGTAAACACTACTTATCTTAATACTAGTCATGTAAACACTACTTATCTTAATACTAGTCATGTAAACACTACTTATCTTAATACTAGTCATGTAAACACTCTGCTTATCTTAATACTGATTTGAATTTCCTTTAGGTAGCCTGATTTGAACTCCCTTTAGGTAGCCTGATTTGAACTCCCTTTAGGTAGCCTGATTTGAACTCCCCTTTAGGTAGCCTGATTTGAACTCCCCTTTAGGTAGCCTGATTTGAACTCCCCTTTAGGTAGCCTGATTAGAACTCCCCCTTAGGTAGCCTGATTAGAACTCCCCTTTAGGTAGCCTGATTAGAACTCCCCTTTAGGTATCCTGATTAGAACTCCCTTTAGGTAGCCTGATTTGAACTCCCTTTAGGTAGCCTGATTTGAACTCCCTTTAGGTAGCCTGATTTGAACTCCCTTTAGGTAGCCTGATTTGAACTCCCTTTAGGTAGCCTGATTTGAACTCCCTTTAGGTAGCCTGATTAGAACTCCCTTTAGGTAGCCAGCCTGATTTGAACTCCCCTTTAGGTAGCCTGATTAGAACTCCCTTTAGGTAGCCTGATTTGAACTTCCTTTAGGTAGCCTGATTTGAATTTCCTTTAGGTAGCCTGATTTGAACTTCCTTTAGGTAGCCTGATTTGAACTCCCCTTTAGGTATCCTGATTTGAACTTCCTTTAGGTAGCCTGATTTGAACTCCCCTTTAGGTAGCCTGATTAGAACTCCCCTTTAGGTAGCCTGATTAGAACTCCCCTTTAGGTATCCTGATTAGAAATCCCTTTAGGTAGCCTGATTTGAACTCCCTTTAGGTAGCCTGATTAGAACTCCCTTTAGGTAGCCTGATTAGAACTCCCTTTAGGTAGCCTGATTTGAACTCCCTTTAGGTAGCCTGATTTGAACTCCCTTTAGGTAGCCTGATTAGAACTCCCCTTTAGGTATCCTGATTAGAAATCCCTTTAGGTAGCCTGATTTGAACTCCCTTTAGGTAGCCTGATTAGAACTCCCTTTAGGTAGCCTGATTAGAACTCCCTTTAGGTAGCCTGATTTGAACTCCCTTTAGGTAGCCTGATTTGAACTCCCTTTAGGTAGCCTGATTTGAACTCCCCTTTAGGTAGCCTGATTTGAACTCCCTTTAGGTAGCCTGATTTGAACTCCCTTTAGGTAGCCTGATTTGAACTCCCTTTAGGTAGCCTGATTTGAACTCCCTTTAGGTAGCCTGATTAGAACTCCCTTTAGGTAGCCTGATTAGAACTCCCTTTAGGTAGCCAGCCTGATTTGAACTCCCTTTAGGTAGCCTGATTTGAACTTCCTTTAGGTAGCCTGATTTGAATTTCATTTAGGTAGCCTGATTTGAACTTCCTTTAGGTAGCCTGATTTGAACTCCCCTTCAGGTATCCTGATTTGAACTTCCTTTAGGTTGCCTGATTTGAACTCCCCTTTAGGTAGCCTGATTAGAACTCCCCTTTAGGTAGCCTGATTAGAACTCCCCTTTAGGTAGCCTGATTAGAATTCCCCTTTAGGTATCCTGATTAGAACTCCCTTTCGGTAGCCTGATTTGAACTCCGTTTAGGTAGCCTGATTAGAACTCCCTTTAGGTAGCCTGATTTGAACTCCCTTTAGGTAGCCTGATTTGAACTCCCTTTAGGTAGCCTGATTTGAACTCCCTTTAGGTAGCCTGATTTGAACTTCCTTTAGGTAGCCTGATTTGAACTCCCTTTAGGTAGCCTGATTAGAACTCCCCTTTAGGTAGCCTGATTAGAACTCCCCTTTAGGTAGCCTGATTAGAACTCCCCTTTAGGTATCCTGATTAGAACTCCCTTTAGGTGGCCTGATTTGAACTCCCCTTTAGGTAGCCTGATTTGAACTCCCCTTTAGGTAGCCTGATTAGAACTCCCTTTAGGTAGCCTGATTTGAATTTCCTTTAGGTAGCCTGATTTGAATTTCCTTTAGGTAGCCTGATTTGAACTTCCTTTAGGTAGCCTGATTAGAACTCCCTTTAGGTATCCTGATTAGAACTCCCTTTCGGTAGCCTGATTTGAACTCCGTTTAGGTAGCCTGATTAGAACTCCCTTTAGGTAGCCTGATTTGAACTCCTTTAGGTAGCCTGATTTGAACTCCCTTTAGGTAGCCTGATTTGAACTCCCTTTAGGTAGCCTGATTTGAACTTCCTTTAGGTAGCCTGATTTGAACTCCCCTTTAGGTAGCCTGATTAGAACTCCCCTTTAGGTAGCCTGATTAGAACTCCCCTTTAGGTAGCCTGATTAGAACTCCCCTTTAGGTATCCTGATTAGAACTCCCTTTAGGTGGCCTGATTTGAACTCCCCTTTAGGTAGCCTGATTTGAACTCCCCTTTAGGTAGCCTGATTAGAACTCCCTTTAGGTAGCCTGATTTGAACTTCCTTTAGGTAGCCTGATTTGAATTTCCTTTAGGTAGCCTGATTTGAACTTCCTTTAGGTAGCCTGATTTGAACTCCCCTTTAGGTATCCTGATTTGAACTTCCTTTAGGTAGCCTGATTAGAACTCCCTTTAGGTAGCCTGATTAGAACTCCCTTTAGGTAACCTGATTAGAACTCCCTTTAGGTAGCCTGATTAGAACTCCCCTTTAGGTATCCTGATTAGAACTCCCTTTAGGTAGCCTGATTTGAACTCCCTTTAGGTAGCCTGATTTGAACTCCCTTTAGGTAGCCTGATTAGAACTCCCTTTAGGTAGCCTGATTAGAACTCCCCTTTAGGTAGCCTGATTAGAATTCCCCTTTAGGTATCCTGATTAGAACTCCTTTCGGTAGCCTGATTTGAACTCCGTTTAGGTAGCCTGATTAGAACTCCCTTTAGGTAGCCTGATTTGAACTCCCTTTAGGTAGCCTGATTTGAACTCCCTTTAGGTAGCCTGATTTGAACTCCCTTTAGGTAGCCTGATTTGAACTTCCTTTAGGTAGCCTGATTTGAACTCCCCTTTAGGTAGCCTGATTAGAACTCCCCTTTAGGGAGCCTGATTAGAACTCCCCTTTAGGTAGCCTGATTAGAACTCCCCTTTAGGTATCCTGATTAGAACTCCCTTTAGGTGGCCTGATTTGAACTCCCCTTTAGGTAGCCTGATTTGAACTCCCCTTTAGGTAGCCTGATTAGAACTCCCTTTAGGTAGCCTGATTTGAATTTCCTTTAGGTAGCCTGATTTGAATTTCCTTTAGGTAGCCTGATTTGAACTCCCCTTCAGGTATCCTGATTTGAACTCCACTTTAGGTAGCCTGATTTGAACTCCCCTTTAGAACTCCCCTTTAGGTAGCCTGATTAGAACTCCCCTTTAGGTAGCCTGATTAGAACTCCCCTTTAGGTATCCTGATTAGAACTCCCTTTAGGTAGCCTGATTTGAACTCCCTTTAGGTAGCCTGATTTGAACTCCCTTTAGGTAGCCTGATTAGAACTCCCTTTAGGTAGCCTGATTAGAACTCCCTTTAGGTAGCCAGCCTGATTTGAACTCCCTTTAGGTGGCCTGATTTGAACTTCCTTTAGGTAGCCTGATTTGAATTTCATTTAGGTAGCCTGATTTGAACTTCCTTTAGGTAGCCTGATTTGAACTCCCTTCAGGTATCCTGATTTGAACTTCCTTTAGGTTGCCTGATTTGAACTCCCCTTTAGGTAGCCTGATTAGAACTCCCCTTTAGGTAGCCTGATTAGAACTCCCCTTTAGGTAGCCTGATTAGAACTCCCTTTAGGTATCCTGATTAGAACTCCCTTTCGGTAGCCTGATTTGAACTCCGTTTAGGTAGCCTGATTAGAACTCCCTTTAGGTAGCCTGATTTGAACTCCCTTTAGGTAGCCTGATTTGAACTCCCTTTAGGTAGCCTGATTTGAACTCCCTTTAGGTAGCCTGATTTGAACTCCTTTAGGTAGCCTGATTTGAACTCCTTTAGGTAGCCTGATTTGAACTCCTTTAGGTAGCCTGATTAGAACTCCCTTTAGGTAGCCTGATTAGAACTCCTTTAGGTAGCCAGCCTGATTTGAACTCCCTTTAGGTAGCCTGATTTGAACTTTCTTTAGGTAGCCTGATTTGAATTTCATTTAGGTATCCTGATTTGAACTTCCTTTAGGTAGCCTGATTTGAACTCCCCTTTAGGTATCCTGATTTGAACTTCCTTTAGGTAGCCTGATTTGAACTCCCCTTTAGGTAGCCTGATTAGAACTCCCTTTAGGTAGCCTGATTAGAACTCCCCTTTAGGTAGCCTGATTAGAACTCCCTTTAGGTATCCTGATTAGAACTCCCTTTCGGTAGCCTGATTTGAACTCCGTTTAGGTAGCCTGATTAGAACTCCTTTAGGTAGCCTGATTTGAACTCCTTTAGGTAGCCTGATTTGAACTCCCTTTAGGTAGCCTGATTTGAACTCCCTTTAGGTAGCCTGATTTGAACTCCCTTTAGGTAGCCTGATTTGAACTCCCTTTAGGTAGCCTGATTTGAACTCCCTTTAGGTAGCCTGATTTGAACTCCTTTAGGTAGCCTGATTAGAACTCCCTTTAGGTAGCCTGATTAGAACTCCCTTTAGGTAGCCAGCCTGATTTGAACTCCCTTTAGGTAGCCTGATTTGAACTTCCTTTAGGTAGCCTGATTTGAATTTCATTTAGGTAGCCTGATTTGAACTTCCTTTAGGTAGCCTGATTTGAACTCCCCTTCAGGTATCCTGATTTGAACTTCCTTTAGGTTGCCTGATTTGAACTCCCCTTTAGGTAGCCTGATTAGAACTCCCCTTTAGGTATCCTGATTAGAACTCCCTTTCGGTAGCCTGATTTGAACTCTGTTTAGGTAGCCTGATTAGAACTCCTTTAGGTAGCCTGATTTGAACTCCCTTTAGGTAGCCTGATTTGAACTCCATTTAGGTAGCCTGATTTGAACTCCCTTTAGGTAGCCTGATTTGAACTTCCTTTAGGTAGCCTGATTTGAACTCCCCTTTAGGTAGCCTGATTAGAACTCCCCTTTAGGTAGCCTGATTAGAACTCCCCTTTAGGTAGCCTGATTAGAACTCCCCTTTAGGTATCCTGATTAGAACTCCCTTTAGGTGGCCTGATTTGAACTCCCCTTTAGGTAGCCTGATTTGAACTCCCCTTTAGGTAGCCTGATTAGAACTCCCTTTAGGTAGCCTGATTTGAACTTCCTTTAGGTAGCCTGATTTGAACTCCCCTTTAGGTATCCTGATTTGAACTCCACTTTAGGTAGCCTGATTTGAACTTCCCTTTAGGTAGCCTGATTAGAACTCCCCTTTAGGTAGCCTGATTAGAACTCCCCTTTAGGTAGCCTGATTAGAACTCCCCTTTAGGTATCCTGATTAGAACTCCCTTTAGGTAGCCTGATTTGAACTCCCATTAGGTAGCCTGATTTGAACTCCCTTTAGGTAGCCTGATTAGAACTCCCTGTAGGTAGCCTGATTAGAACTCCCTTTAGGTAGCCAGCCTGATTTGAACTCCCTTTAGGTATTCTGATTTGAACTTCCTTTAGGTAGCCTGATTTGAATTTCATTTAGGTATCCTGATTTGAACTTCCTTTAGGTAGCCTGATTTGAACTCCCCTTTAGGTATCCTGATTTGAACTTCCTTTAGGTAGCCTGATTTGAACTCCCCTTTAGGTAGCCTGATTAGAACTCCCCTTTAGGTAGCCTGATTAGAACTCCCCTTTAGGTAGCCTGATTAGAACTCCCCTTTAGGTATCCTGATTAGAACTCCCTTTAGGTAGCCTGATTTGAACTCCCATTAGGTAGCCTGATTTGAACTCCCTTTAGGTAGCCTGATTAGAACTCACTTTAGGTAGCCTGATTAGAACTCCCTTTAGGTAGCCAGCCTGATTTGAACTCCCTTTAGGTATTCTGATTTGAACTTCCTTTAGGTAGCCTGATTTGAATTTCATTTAGGTATCCTGATTTGAACTTCCTTTAGGTAGCCTGATTTGAACTCCCCTTTAGGTAGCCTGATTTGAACTCCCTTTAGGTAGCCTGATTAGAACTCCCTTTAGGTAGCCTGATTAGAACTCCCTTTAGGTAGCCAGCCTGATTTGAACTCCCTTTAGGTAGCCTGATTTGAACTTCCTTTAGGTAGCCTGATTTGAATTTCATTTAGGTATCCTGATTTGAACTTCCTTTAGGTAGCCTGATTTGAACTCCCCTTTAGGTATCCTGATTTGAACTTCCTTTAGGTAGCCTGATTTGAACTCCCCTTTAGGTAGCCTGATTAGAACTCCCTTTAGGTAGCCTGATTAGAACTCCCCTTTAGGTAGCCTGATTAGAACTCCCCTTTAGGTATCCTGATTAGAACTCCCTTTAGGTAGCCTGATTTGAACTCCCATTAGGTAGCCTGATTTGAACTCCCTTTAGGTAGCCTGATTAGAACTCCCTTTAGGTAGCCTGATTAGAACTCCCTTTAGGTAGCCAGCCTGATTTGAACTCCCTTTAGGTATTCTGATTTGAACTTCCTTTAGGTAGCCTGATTTGAATTTCATTTAGGTATCCTGATTTGAACTTCCTTTAGGTAGCCTGATTTGAACTCCCCTTTAGGTAGCCTGATTTGAACTCCCTTTAGGTAGCCTGATTAGAACTCCCTTTAGGTAGCCTGATTAGAACTCCCTTTAGGTAGCCAGCCTGATTTGAACTCCCTTTAGGTAGCCTGATTTGAACTTCCTTTAGGTAGCCTGATTTGAATTTCATTTAGGTAGCCTGATTTGAACTTCCTTTAGGTAGCCTGATTTGAACTCCCCTTCAGGTATCCTGATTTGAACTTCCTTTAGGTTGCCTGATTTGAACTCCCCTTTAGGTAGCCTGATTAGAACTCCCCTTTAGGTAGCCTGATTAGAACTCCCCTTTAGGTAGCCTGATTAGAATTCCCCTTTAGGTATCCTGATTAGAACTCCCTTTCGGTAGCCTGATTTGAACTCCGTTTAGGTAGCCTGATTAGAACTCCCTTTAGGTAGCCTGATTTGAACTCCCTTTAGGTAGCCTGATTTGAACTCCCTTTAGGTAGCCTGATTTGAACTCCCTTTAGGTAGCCTGATTTGAACTTCCTTTAGGTAGCCTGATTTGAACTCCCCTTTAGGTAGCCTGATTAGAACTCCCCTTTAGGTAGCCTGATTAGAACTCCCCTTTAGGTAGCCTGATTAGAACTCCCCTTTAGGTATCCTGATTAGAACTCCCTTTAGGTGGCCTGATTTGAACTCCCCTTTAGGTAGCCTGATTTGAACTCCCCTTTAGGTAGCCTGATTAGAACTCCCTTTAGGTAGCCTGATTTGAATTTCCTTTAGGTAGCCTGATTTGAATTTCCTTTAGGTAGCCTGATTTGAACTTCCTTTAGGTAGCCTGATTAGAACTCCCTTTAGGTATCCTGATTAGAACTCCCTTTCGGTAGCCTGATTTGAACTCCGTTTAGGTAGCCTGATTAGAACTCCCTTTAGGTAGCCTGATTTGAACTCCCTTTAGGTAGCCTGATTTGAACTCCCTTTAGGTAGCCTGATTTGAACTCCCTTTAGGTAGCCTGATTTGAACTTCCTTTAGGTAGCCTGATTTGAACTCCCCTTTAGGTAGCCTGATTAGAACTCCCCTTTAGGTAGCCTGATTAGAACTCCCCTTTAGGTAGCCTGATTAGAACTCCCCTTTAGGTATCCTGATTAGAACTCCCTTTAGGTGGCCTGATTTGAACTCCCCTTTAGGTAGCCTGATTTGAACTCCCCTTTAGGTAGCCTGATTAGAACTCCCTTTAGGTAGCCTGATTTGAATTTCCTTTAGGTAGCCTGATTTGAATTTCCTTTAGGTAGCCTGATTTGAACTTCCTTTAGGTAGCCTGATTTGAACTCCCCTTTAGGTATCCTGATTTGAACTCCACTTTAGGTAGCCTGATTTGAACTCCCCTTTAGGTAGCCTGATTAGAACTCCCCTTTAGGTAACCTGATTAGAACTCCCCTTTAGGTAGCCTGATTAGAACTCCCCTTTAGGTATCCTGATTAGAACTCCCTTTAGGTAGCCTGATTTGAACTCCCTTTAGGTAGCCTGATTTGAACTCCCCTTTAGGTAGCCTGATTAGAACTCCCCTTTAGGTAGCCTGATTAGAACTCCCCTTTAGGTAGCCTGATTAGAATTCCCCTTTAGGTATCCTGATTAGAACTCCCTTTCGGTAGCCTGATTTGAACTCCGTTTAGGTAGCCTGATTAGAACTCCCTTTAGGTAGCCTGATTTGAACTCCCTTTAGGTAGCCTGATTTGAACTCCCTTTAGGTAGCCTGATTTGAACTCCCTTTAGGTAGCCTGATTTGAACTTCCTTTAGGTAGCCTGATTTGAACTCCCCTTTAGGTAGCCTGATTAGAACTCCCCTTTAGGGAGCCTGATTAGAACTCCCCTTTAGGTAGCCTGATTAGAACTCCCCTTTAGGTATCCTGATTAGAACTCCTTTAGGTGGCCTGATTTGAACTCCCCTTTAGGTAGCCTGATTTGAACTCCCCTTTAGGTAGCCTGATTAGAACTCCCTTTAGGTAGCCTGATTTGAATTTCCTTTAGGTAGCCTGATTTGAATTTCCTTTAGGTAGCCTGATTTGAACTCCCCTTCAGGTATCCTGATTTGAACTCCACTTTAGGTAGCCTGATTTGAACTCCCCTTTAGAACTCCCCTTTAGGTAGCCTGATTAGAACTCCCCTTTAGGTAGCCTGATTAGAACTCCCCTTTAGGTATCCTGATTAGAACTCCCTTTAGGTAGCCTGATTTGAACTCCCTTTAGGTAGCCTGATTTGAACTCCCTTTAGGTAGCCTGATTAGAACTCCCTTTAGGTAGCCTGATTAGAACTCCCTTTAGGTAGCCAGCCTGATTTGAACTCCCTTTAGGTGGCCTGATTTGAACTTCCTTTAGGTAGCCTGATTTGAATTTCATTTAGGTAGCCTGATTTGAACTTCCTTTAGGTAGCCTGATTTGAACTCCCCTTCAGGTATCCTGATTTGAACTTCCTTTAGGTTGCCTGATTTGAACTCCCCTTTAGGTAGCCTGATTAGAACTCCCCTTTAGGTAGCCTGATTAGAACTCCCCTTTAGGTAGCCTGATTAGAACTCCCCTTTAGGTATCCTGATTAGAACTCCCTTTCGGTAGCCTGATTTGAACTCCGTTTAGGTAGCCTGATTAGAACTCCCTTTAGGTAGCCTGATTTGAACTCCCTTTAGGTAGCCTGATTTGAACTCCCTTTAGGTAGCCTGATTTGAACTCCCTTTAGGTAGCCTGATTTGAACTCCCTTTAGGTAGCCTGATTTGAACTCCCTTTAGGTAGCCTGATTTGAACTCCCTTTAGGTAGCCTGATTAGAACTCCCTTTAGGTAGCCTGATTAGAACTCCCTTTAGGTAGCCAGCCTGATTTGAACTCCCTTTAGGTAGCCTGATTTGAACTTTCTTTAGGTAGCCTGATTTGAATTTCATTTAGGTATCCTGATTTGAACTTCCTTTAGGTAGCCTGATTTGAACTCCCCTTTAGGTATCCTGATTTGAACTTCCTTTAGGTAGCCTGATTTGAACTCCCCTTTAGGTAGCCTGATTAGAACTCCCCTTTAGGTAGCCTGATTAGAACTCCCCTTTAGGTAGCCTGATTAGAACTCCCCTTTAGGTATCCTGATTAGAACTCCCTTTCGGTAGCCTGATTTGAACTCCGTTTAGGTAGCCTGATTAGAACTCCCTTTAGGTAGCCTGATTTGAACTCCCTTTAGGTAGCCTGATTTGAACTCCCTTTAGGTAGCCTGATTTGAACTCCCTTTAGGTAGCCTGATTTGAACTCCCCTTTAGGTAGCCTGATTTGAACTCCCTTTAGGTAGCCTGATTTGAACTCCCTTTAGGTAGCCTGATTTGAACTCCCTTTAGGTAGCCTGATTAGAACTCCCTTTAGGTAGCCTGATTAGAACTCCCTTTAGGTAGCCAGCCTGATTTGAACTCCCTTTAGGTAGCCTGATTTGAACTTCCTTTAGGTAGCCTGATTTGAATTTCATTTAGGTAGCCTGATTTGAACTTCCTTTAGGTAGCCTGATTTGAACTCCCCTTCAGGTATCCTGATTTGAACTTCCTTTAGGTTGCCTGATTTGAACTCCCCTTTAGGTAGCCTGATTAGAACTCCCCTTTAGGTATCCTGATTAGAACTCCCTTTCGGTAGCCTGATTTGAACTCTGTTTAGGTAGCCTGATTAGAACTCCCTTTAGGTAGCCTGATTTGAACTCCCTTTAGGTAGCCTGATTTGAACTCCATTTAGGTAGCCTGATTTGAACTCCCTTTAGGTAGCCTGATTTGAACTTCCTTTAGGTAGCCTGATTTGAACTCCCCTTTAGGTAGCCTGATTAGAACTCCCCTTTAGGTAGCCTGATTAGAACTCCCCTTTAGGTAGCCTGATTAGAACTCCCCTTTAGGTATCCTGATTAGAACTCCCTTTAGGTGGCCTGATTTGAACTCCCCTTTAGGTAGCCTGATTTGAACTCCCTTTAGGTAGCCTGATTAGAACTCCCTTTAGGTAGCCTGATTTGAACTTCCTTTAGGTAGCCTGATTTGAACTCCCCTTTAGGTATCCTGATTTGAACTCCACTTTAGGTAGCCTGATTTGAACTTCCCTTTAGGTAGCCTGATTAGAACTCCCTTTAGGTAGCCTGATTAGAACTCCCCTTTAGGTAGCCTGATTAGAACTCCCTTTAGGTATCCTGATTAGAACTCCCTTTAGGTAGCCTGATTTGAACTCCCATTAGGTAGCCTGATTTGAACTCCTTTAGGTAGCCTGATTAGAACTCCTGTAGGTAGCCTGATTAGAACTCCCTTTAGGTAGCCAGCCTGATTTGAACTCCCTTTAGGTATTCTGATTTGAACTTCCTTTAGGTAGCCTGATTTGAATTTCATTTAGGTATCCTGATTTGAACTTCCTTTAGGTAGCCTGATTTGAACTCCCCTTTAGGTATCCTGATTTGAACTTCCTTTAGGTAGCCTGATTTGAACTCCCTTTAGGTAGCCTGATTAGAACTCCCCTTTAGGTAGCCTGATTAGAACTCCCCTTTAGGTAGCCTGATTAGAACTCCCTTTAGGTATCCTGATTAGAACTCCTTTAGGTAGCCTGATTTGAACTCCCATTAGGTAGCCTGATTTGAACTCCCTTTAGGTAGCCTGATTAGAACTCACTTTAGGTAGCCTGATTAGAACTCCCTTTAGGTAGCCAGCCTGATTTGAACTCCCTTTAGGTATTCTGATTTGAACTTCCTTTAGGTAGCCTGATTTGAATTTCATTTAGGTATCCTGATTTGAACTTCCTTTAGGTAGCCTGATTTGAACTCCCCTTTAGGTAGCCTGATTTGAACTCCCTTTAGGTAGCCTGATTAGAACTCCCTTTAGGTAGCCTGATTAGAACTCCCTTTAGGTAGCCAGCCTGATTTGAACTCCCTTTAGGTAGCCTGATTTGAACTTCCTTTAGGTAGCCTGATTTGAATTTCATTTAGGTATCCTGATTTGAACTTCCTTTAGGTAGCCTGATTTGAACTCCCCTTTAGGTATCCTGATTTGAACTTCCTTTAGGTAGCCTGATTTGAACTCCCCTTTAGGTAGCCTGATTAGAACTCCCCTTTAGGTAGCCTGATTAGAACTCCCCTTTAGGTAGCCTGATTAGAACTCCCCTTTAGGTATCCTGATTAGAACTCCCTTTAGGTAGCCTGATTTGAACTCCCATTAGGTAGCCTGATTTGAACTCCTTTAGGTAGCCTGATTAGAACTCCTTTAGGTAGCCTGATTAGAACTCCCTTTAGGTAGCCAGCCTGATTTGAACTCCCTTTAGGTATTCTGATTTGAACTTCCTTTAGGTAGCCTGATTTGAATTTCATTTAGGTATCCTGATTTGAACTTCCTTTAGGTAGCCTGATTTGAACTCCCCTTTAGGTAGCCTGATTTGAACTCCTTTAGGTAGCCTGATTAGAACTCCCTTTAGGTAGCCTGATTAGAACTCCCTTTAGGTAGCCAGCCTGATTTGAACTCCCTTTAGGTAGCCTGATTTGAACTTCCTTTAGGTAGCCTGATTTGAATTTCATTTAGGTATCCTGATTTGAACTTCCTTTAGGTAGCCTGATTTGAACTCCCCTTTAGGTATCCTGATTTGAACTTCCTTTAGGTAGCCTGATTTGAACTCCCCTTTAGGTAGCCTGATTAGAACTCCCCTTTAGGTAGCCTGATTAGAACTCCCCTTTAGGTAGCCTGATTAGAACTCCCCTTTAGGTATCCTGATTAGAACTCCCTTTCGGTAGCCTGATTTGAACTCCGTTTAGGTAGCCTGATTAGAACTCCCTTTAGGTAGCCTGATTTGAACTCCCTTTAGGTAGCCTGATTTGAACTCCCTTTAGGTAGCCTGATTTGAACTCCCTTTAGGTAGCCTGATTTGAACTCCCCTTTAGGTAGCCTGATTTGAACTCCCTTTAGGTAGCCTGATTTGAACTCCCTTTAGGTAGCCTGATTTGAACTCCCTTTAGGTAGCCTGATTAGAACTCCCTTTAGGTAGCCTGATTAGAACTCCCTTTAGGTAGCCAGCCTGATTTGAACTCCCTTTAGGTAGCCTGATTTGAACTTCCTTTAGGTAGCCTGATTTGAATTTCATTTAGGTAGCCTGATTTGAACTTCCTTTAGGTAGCCTGATTTGAACTCCCCTTCAGGTATCCTGATTTGAACTTCCTTTAGGTTGCCTGATTTGAACTCCCCTTTAGGTAGCCTGATTAGAACTCCCCTTTAGGTATCCTGATTAGAACTCCCTTTCGGTAGCCTGATTTGAACTCCGTTTAGGTAGCCTGATTAGAACTCCCTTTAGGTAGCCTGATTTGAACTCCCTTTAGGTAGCCTGATTTGAACTCCATTTAGGTAGCCTGATTTGAACTCCCTTTAGGTAGCCTGATTTGAACTTCCTTTAGGTAGCCTGATTTGAACTCCCCTTTAGGTAGCCTGATTAGAACTCCCCTTTAGGTAGCCTGATTAGAACTCCCCTTTAGGTAGCCTGATTAGAACTCCCCTTTAGGTATCCTGATTAGAACTCCCTTTAGGTGGCCTGATTTGAACTCCCCTTTAGGTAGCCTGATTTGAACTCCCCTTTAGGTAGCCTGATTAGAACTCCCTTTAGGTAGCCTGATTTGAACTTCCTTTAGGTAGCCTGATTTGAACTCCCCTTTAGGTATCCTGATTTGAACTCCACTTTAGGTAGCCTGATTTGAACTCCCCTTTAGGTAGCCTGATTAGAACTCCCCTTTAGGTAGCCTGATTAGAACTCCCCTTTAGGTAGCCTGATTAGAACTCCCCTTTAGGTATCCTGATTAGAACTCCCTTTAGGTAGCCTGATTTGAACTCCCATTAGGTAGCCTGATTTGAACTCCCTTTAGGTAGCCTGATTAGAACTCCCTTTAGGTAGCCTGATTAGAACTCCCTTTAGGTAGCCAGCCTGATTTGAACTCCCTTTAGGTATTCTGATTTGAACTTCCTTTAGGTAGCCTGATTTGAATTTCATTTAGGTATCCTGATTTGAACTTCCTTTAGGTAGCCTGATTTGAACTCCCCTTTAGGTATCCTGATTTGAACTTCCTTTAGGTAGCCTGATTTGAACTCCCTTTAGGTAGCCTGATTAGAACTCCCCTTTAGGTAGCCTGATTAGAACTCCCCTTTAGGTAGCCTGATTAGAACTCCCCTTTAGGTATCCTGATTAGAACTCCCTTTAGGTAGCCTGATTTGAACTCCCATTAGGTAGCCTGATTTGAACTCCCTTTAGGTAGCCTGATTAGAACTCCCTTTAGGTAGCCTGATTAGAACTCCCTTTAGGTAGCCAGCCTGATTTGAACTCCCTTTAGGTATTCTGATTTGAACTTCCTTTAGGTAGCCTGATTTGAATTTCATTTAGGTATCCTGATTTGAACTTCCTTTAGGTAGCCTGATTTGAACTCCCCTTTAGGTATCCTGATTTGAACTTCCTTTAGGTAGCCTGATTTGAACTCCCCTTTAGGTAGCCTGATTAGAACTCCCCTTTAGGTAGCCTGATTAGAACTCCCCTTTAGGTAGCCTGATTAGAACTCCCCTTTAGGTAGCCTGATTAGAACTCCCTTTAGGTAGCCTGATTTGAACTCCCATTAGGTAGCCTGATTTGAACTCCCTTTAGGTAGCCTGATTAGAACTCCCTTTAGGTAGCCTGATTAGAACTCCCTTTAGGTAGCCAGCCTGATTTGAACTCCCTTTAGGTAGCCTGATTTGAATTTCATTTAGGTATCCTGATTTGAACTTCCTTTAGGTAGCCTGATTTGAACTCCCCTTTAGGTATCCTGATTTGAACTTCCTTTAGGTAGCCTGATTTGAACTCCCCTTTAGGTAGCCTGATTAGAACTCCCCTTTAGGTAGCCTGATTAGAACTCCCCTTTAGGTAGCCTGATTAGAACTCCCCTTTAGGTATCCTGATTAGAACTCCCTTTCGGTAGCCTGATTTGAACTCCGTTTAGGTAGCCTGATTAGAACTCCCTTTAGGTAGCCTGATTTGAACTCCGTTTAGGTAGCCTGATTTGAACTCCCTTTAGGTAGCCTGATTTGAACTCCCCTTTAGGTAGCCTGATTTGAACTCCCCTTTAGGTAGCCTGATTAGAACTCCCCTTTAGGTAGCCTGATTAGAACTCCCCTTTAGGTAGCCTGATTAGAACTCCCCTTTAGGTATCCTGATTAGAACTCCCTTTAGGTAGCCTGATTTGAACTCCCCTTTAGGTAGCCTGATTTGAACTCCCTTTAGGTAGCCTGATTTGAACTCCCTTTAGGTAGCCAGCCTGATTTGAACTCCCCTTTAGGTAGCCTGATTTTAGATTTGTCCATGTAATAAATTACTAGGGAAATCCTTCTTCTTGCAAAGAATATAAGCGGTTTAAACAAATTATTATTTTAATCGGACTATTCACAATAATCATATTATTGTGTGCATGTAACCATAGTCCCTGTGTTTACTAAATGAAGGAGATTTAGCTTTGGGGAAGATGAGGGGAGGGGTGCTTTAATGTTAGGAGGGACTCCTCAAGGTTTCTTGGTTTAACACACCCTGTGACCTACCTTGAGGTTCCTGTGCACGATGTTGAGTGAGTGTAGATAGGACACGGCCTCTAGAACCTGTTTGATCACGTTGGAGGCATCTCTCTCTGTGTAATTCCCCTGGTCCAGAATCCAGTCAAACACATCACCGCCTGTAGCCCTGCAACACACACACACACACACACACACACACACACACACACACACACACACACACACACACACACACACACACACACACACACACACACACACACACACACACACACACACACACACACACACACACACACACACACACACACACACACCTTGTTATTAGTCCATTACATTTTCTTTAACGTAATCATTATTTAAGTAGACAAGTCAGTTAAGAACAAATTCTTAATTACAATGACGGCCTACTCCGGCCAAACCCGGACGACGGCCTACTCCGGCCAAACCCGGACGACGGCCTACTCCGGCCAAACCCGGACGACGCTGGGCCGTATCCTATCTAAATCTCCCTGTGGGACTCCCAATCACGGCCGGTTGTGATACAGCCTGGATTCAAACCAGGGTGTCTGTAGTAACGCCTCAAGCACTGAGATGCAGTGCCTTAGACCTCTGTGCCACTCGGGAGCTCAGTCCACAAGTAGACTGCAAGTAGAGTTAGTGATGAGTGTATCTCATTAGCCCTGATCTCTCTCCCATTACCCCTGGTCTCTCTCCCATTACCCCTGGTCTCTCTCTCTCCCATTACCCCTGGTCTCTCTCCCATTACCCCTGGTCTCTCTCCCATTACCCCTGGTCTCTCTCCCATTACCCCTGGTCTCTCTCTCATTACCCCGGGTCTCTCTCCCATTACCCCTGGTCTCTCTCTCATTACCCCTGGTCTCTCTCTCATTACCCCTGGTCTCTCTCCCATTACCCCTGGTCTCTCTCCCATTACCCCTGGTCTCTCTCTCTCCCATTACCCCTGGTCTCTCTCCCATTACCCCTGGTCTCTCTCCCATTACCCCTGGTCTCTCTCTCATTACCCCGGGTCTCTCTCTCATTACCCCTGGTCTCTCTCCCATTACCCCTGGTCTCTCTCTCTCCCATTACCCCTGGTCTCTCTCCCATTACCCCTGGTCTCTCTCCCATTACCCCTGGTCTCTCTCCCATTACCCCTGGTCTCTCTCCCATTACCCCTGGTCTCTCTCCCATTACCCCTGGTCTCTCTCTCTCCCATTACCCCTGGTCTCTCTCCCATTACCCCTGGTCTCTCTCCCATTACCCCTGGTCTCTCTCTCATTACCCCGGGTCTCTCTCCCATTACCCCTGGTCTCTCTCTCTCCCATTACCCCTGGTCTCTCTCCCATTACCCCTGGTCTCTCTCCCATTACCCCTGGTCTCTCTCTCATTACCCCGGGTCTCTCTCCCATTACCCCTGGTCTCTCTATCTCCCATTACCCCTGGTCTCTCTCCCATTACCCCTGGTCTCTCTCCCATTACCCCTGGTCTCTCTCTCATTACCCCGGGTCTCTCTCCCATTACCCCTGGTCTCTCTCTCTCCCATTACCCCTGGTCTCTCTCCCATTACCCCTGGTCTCTCTCCCATTACCCCTGGTCCCTCTCTCATTACCCCGGGTCTCTCTCTCATTACCCCTGGTCTCTCTCCCATTACCCCTGTTCTCTCTCCCATTACCCCTGTTCTCTCTCCCATTACCCCTGGTCTCTCTCCCATTACCCCTGGTCTCTCTCTCATTACCCCTGGTCTCTCTCTCATTACCCCTGGTCAAACGGCTCCCCGGTCTCTCTCTCATTACCCCTGGTCTCTCTCTTATTACCCATGGTCTCTCTCTCATTACCCCTGGTCTCTCTCTCATTACCCCTGGTCCCTCTCTCATTACCCCTGGTCTCTCTCTCATTACCCCTGGTCTCTCTCTCATTACCCCTGGTCTCTCTCTCATTACCCCTGGTCTCTCTCTTATTACCCCTGGTCTCTCTCTCATTACCCCTGGTCCCTCTCCCATTACCCCTGGTCTCTCTCTCATTACCCCTGGTCTCTCTCCCATTACCCCTGGTCTCTCTCTCATTACCCCTGGTCTGTCTCTCATTACCCCTGGTCTTTCTCTCATTACCCCTGGTCTCTCTCTCATTACCCCTGGTCCAACAGATCCCTGGTCTCTCTTTCATC
This sequence comes from Oncorhynchus keta, assembly GCF_023373465.1. Lineage (NCBI taxonomy): Eukaryota > Metazoa > Chordata > Actinopteri > Salmoniformes > Salmonidae > Oncorhynchus > Oncorhynchus keta. The sequence goes on along the minus strand of NC_068448.1, from coordinate 1,147,436 downwards.
ATTAGTGTGCTTGTATCTGTGTCACTCTACTTTAATATTAACTCCCGTCTCATATCTGTTGCAATCTGTTATAAACTAATCGCAGTTATCCAATAAGAGCCCTCCGAGCCCAGAGCTAACCCAATGAGCTGTAAAACGTGTGTGTGTGAGTGTGTTGACAGTCAATCGCGAGCTCATGCTGATTTTTGACAACGATTGTTATTCTTTAATTCTCACAGGGAGTCTCTGCCTACACCCTCTAGGAGAAACACTCATCCATTAGTACTGCTTTAGGAAAACAGTGGTGGTTGTGCAGTCACCACTACAGCAGTTTTATGAAATAAATAAATATCTAATCTAGCTAAAATAGTGTATTTCCTCTGTTGCAGACAGGAGCAGAGCACCGTGGTAAAACACACTCTGGAGCTGTAGCCTTGGAGGTCATGAATACAGTAGACACCCTGTAACCTTGGAGGTCATGAAAACAGTAGACACCCTGTAGTCTTGGAGGTCATGAATACAGTAGACACCCTGTAGTCTTGGAGGTCATGAATACAGTAGACACCCTGTAGTCTTGGAGGTCATGAATACAGTAGACACCCTGTAGTCTTGGAGGTCATGAATACAGTAGACACCCTGTAGTCTTGGAGGTCATGAATACAGTAGACACCCTGTAGTCTTGGAGGTCATGAATACAGTAGACACCCTGTAGTCTTGAAGGTCATGAATACAGTAGACACCCTGTAACCTTGGAGGTCATGAATATCAGTAGACACCCTGTAGTCTTGGAGGTCATGAATACAGTAGACACCCTGTAGTCTTGGAGGTCATGAATACAGTAGACACCCTGTAACCTTGGAGGTCATGAATACAGTAGACACCCTGTAGCCTTGGAGGTCATGAATACAGTAGACACCCTGTAGTCTTGGAGGTCATGAATACAGTAGACACCCTGTAGTCCTGGAGGTCATGAATACAGTAGACACCCTGTAGTCCTGGAGGTCATGAAAACAGTAGACACCCTGTACTCACAGCTCCTGGATGATGAAGAACTCCTTCCGCGTCTCAAAAGTGTCGATCAGTTGGAGGATGTTTGGATGGTTGACCCTGGAACAGCCAGAGGAGGAGGCATTCAGACACACAAACTGGTTTCTATTGACTACGTCTGGCTGAGGACTGAGGACCTCAGTGTCTGCTGGCTGGGTTGAATTATTCCTTTAAATTAATGTCTGCTTTAGATCCGGAGATCAGGTTTGCATCTCAAATGGCTCCCTGCTTTAGGAGAACATCTCAAATGCCTCCCTGTACCAGTGTTGAAAGTAGTAGACTCTACAGGGCACAGGGGTTCATTTGGGATGCCAGGTGTGTGGACTCCCTGGCTTTATCAATGTAGAAAACCGGAAACAAAAACCGCCAGCTGTACTTTGATAAGCCTGCTTTCAAATGTTCCGTCAGGGTTTCTACTCCCACTCAGATGCACAAAGAAAGACTCATTTAAACAGGATCACGTACATTTTGAGGATCAGGATTTCATTCTTGGCAGCCTTGCGTACTTTCCTCCCGTCCTTCTTCAGAAACTTCTTACAGACAAACACCTTGTTGGTTTGTCGGTCTTTAGCCATACACAGCTCACAGAACTCCTTCCTAGAGAGAGAAAGAGGAGTGAGAGAGGGGGAGAGAGAGAGAGAGAGAGAGAGGGGAGAGAGAGAGAGAGAGAGAGAGAGGGGACAGAGAGAGAGAGGGGACAGATGGAGAGAGGGGACAGATAGAGAGAGAGAGAGAGGAGAGAGAGGGGGAGAGACAGAGAGGAGTGAGAGAGGGGAGAGAGACAAAGAGAGAGAGGGGAGAGAGAGGGGGGAGAGGGGAGAGACAGAGAGGAGTGAGAGAGGGGAGAGAGACAAAGAGAGAGAGAGAGAGAGAGCGAGAGAGAGAGAGAGACAGAGAGAGGGGAGAGAGACGGAGTGGAGATAGAGAGAGAGGAGAGAGAGAGGAGAGAGAGACGGAGAGAGAGAGAGAGAGAGAGAGTGGAGAGAGAGAGAGAGAGAGAGAGAGACAGAGAGAGACGGAGTGGAGAGAAAGAGAGAGAGAGACAGAGAGAGAGACAGAGAGAGAGAGGGGAGAGAGAGAGAGAGGGGGGAGAGAGAGGGGAGAGACAGAGAGGAGTGAGAGAGGGGGGAGAGAGACAAAGTGAGAGAGAGGAGAGAGAGGGGAGAGAGACGGAGTGGAGAATGAGTGGAGAGAGAGAGAGACAGAGAGAGAGGGGAGAAAGAGAGAGAGGGGAGAGAGAGAGTGAAGAGAGAGGAGAGAGAGAGGAGAGAGAGCGAGTGAGGACAGATGCATTCTACTAACCCTAAACATATGAAATTGTTTCACCATGGATCATTTATCAATTTGATTTCGAATTTTAGGTAACAACAAAACATACAATTAAAAAAAATATATATATATTGAATTTGTCATTTTACTGCTATAGGCCATAGAAACACATGATTAACACATTCATAAATGGCAAAACAGACAGTAAAACAATGAATCATAAGGAAAAAAGGTATTGCCAACAGGTCAAAACATTAGTATTGTGTTGTATAAAAATGAACTTATTTTCTTTCCATTATTCGAGCTCTGACAAAACATTGCATCGTCATTGTTATATTGACCAGTTGTCATTTTCTGCAAATAAATGCTCTAAATGACAATATTTTAATTTGAGAGAAATGTTGTCAGCAGTTAATAGAATAAAACAAAAATAGAATAGAACAACATTTTTAATTTTACCCAAACACAGACCTCGAAATAGAAAAACCAGAGAAACTGAGGACCTTACAGCCTCATTCTAAAATGGATTAAAAACATTTTCCCCTCAATCTGCACGCAATAACCCATAATGACAAAGCAATTTTTGCAAATGTGTAAAAAAATTATGAAATATCACATACTTTGTTGTGAAGCACCTTTGGCAGGGATTACAGCCTCCAGTCTTCTTGGGTATGATGCTACAAGCTTGGGACACCTGTATTTGGGAAGTTTCTCCTGTTCTTCTCTGCAGATCCTCTCAAGCTCTGTCAGGTTGGAAGGGGAGCATCGCTGCACAGCTATTTTGAGGTCTCTTCAGAGATGTTCGATCGGGTTCAAGTCGGGCTCTGGCCGGACCACTCAAGGACATTCAGAGACTTGTCCAGAAGCAACTCCTGCATTGTCTTGGCTGTGTGCTTAGGGTCATTGTCTTGTTGGAAGGTGAACCTTCTCCCCAGTCTGAGGTCCTGAGGGCTCTGGAGCAGGTTTTCATCAAGGATCTCTCTGTACTTTGCTTCGTTCATCTTTCCCTCGATCCTGACTAGTCTCCAAGTCCCTGCTGTTAAAAACCTTCCCCACAGCATGATGATGCCACCACCATGCTTCAACGTAGGGATGGTGCCAGGTTTCCTCCAGACATGACGCTTGGCATTCAGGCTAAAGAGTTCAATCTTGGTTTCATCAGACCAGATAATCTTGTTTCTCTGAGAGTCCTTTAGGTGCCTTTGGGCTGTTATGTGCCTTTTACTGAGGAGTGGCTTCCATCTGTCCACCCTACCTTAAAGGCCTGATTGGTGGAGTGCTGCATAGCTGTTTGTCCTTCTGGAAGGTTCTCCCATCTCCACATAGGAACTATAGATCTCTGTCAGAGTGACCATTGGGCTCTTGGTCACCTTCCTTACCAAGGCCCTTCTCCCCTGATTTCTCAGTTTGGCCGGGCGGCCAGCTTCAGGAAGAGTCTGGGTGGTTCCAAACTTCTTCCATTTAAGAGTGATGGAGGCCACTGTGTTTTTGGGGACCTTCAATGCTGCAGAACGTTTTGGTACCCTTCCCCAGATCTGTTGCTCAACACAATCCTGTCTCGGAGCTCTACGGATAATTCCTTTGACCTCATGGCTTGGTTTTTGCTCTGACATGCACTGTCAACTGTGAGACCTTATATAGACAGGTGCCTTTCCAAATCACGTCCAATCAATTTAATTTACCACAGATGGACTCCAATCAAGTTGTTGAATCATCTCAAGGATGATCAATGGAAATAGGATTTACCTGAGCTCAATTTTCGAGTCTCATAGCAAAGTGTCTGCATACTTATGTAAATAAGGTATTTATGTTTTGTATTTGTAATACATTTGCAAACATGTCAAAAAATCTGTTTTCTCTTTGTCATTATGGGGTATTGTGTGTAGATTGATGAGGAAAATATATATTTTTAATCCATTTTAGAATAAGGCTGTAACGTAACAAAATGTGTAAAAAGGGAAGGGGTCTGAATGCTTTCCGAAAGCTCTGTAGTACATATATATATATATATTTTTTTTTACTCATTTACCACATTTTTGGGAGGAAGTTGGGAAAAGTTTGTGCATATATTATGACAACATTTTGTAACGTTTTTGTTTGTTTTGGAACACAAAAATGTTCACAAGGCAAACCGAAGTCTACGCCCCTTTGTCTGTGATTGGTCAACAGTAGGGATTCTTTAAGGAAGTGTTCGCTGTCATTTAACGAGAGACTAATCGCCAAACGTATTAGTAAGATGTAAAATTGCGCGACTACGATCTCCTCAACAAAAAACGTCAAAACTAAGGAGAGTTTTAATCTTAAATGAATTCTGACTAATTTGAGGAAGTGTACAGTCGTGGCCAAAAGTTTTGAGAATGACACGAATATTAATTTCCATAAAGTTTGCTGCTTCAGTGACTTTAGATATTTTTGTCAGATGTTACTATGGAATACTGAAGTATAATTACAAGCATTTCATAAGTGTCAAAGGCTTTTATTGACAATTACATGAAGTTGATGCAAATAGTCAATATTTGCAGTGTTGACACTTCCTTTTCAAGACCTCTGCAATCCGCCCTGGCATGCTGTCAATTAACTTCTGGGCCACATCCTGACTGATGGCAGCCCATTCAATCTGCCCTGGCATGATGTCAATTAACTT